>NW_027070093.1:291016-344547 GCF_002906115.3 Quercus suber
TTGATGGCATTATGGATTTCGAGAGGCCAATAGGTAGAAAAGCTGAAAAGGCTAATCGAAAGAGAAAAGATGATGGGAAAGATATTGCAACGGAATATTTGAAAAAGAAAATGAAAGTTCTTGAAGAAGGTTGTGCAGCCGAAAAAGAGAGAGTACGTATCAAAGCGGAAAAGGTTCGCTTGCAAGAGTTGAAAGAGAATGAAAGAATTATGATGCTAGACACAAGTGGCATGGATGAAGACCAAAGAACTTTTTATGATGGACTCAAAAAGGAAATCCTTGCAAAACAAAGATCAAGACATTCGTTGGGTTGAGATGATGTTGGTGATGTCTTGTTTCAAACTTATTTTGGTAGTAACTAATTTTAGGCTGTGATATGTATTTTGTGGCATTTTTTGGGTGTAGCTGATTTTAGGCCTTAATATGTATTTTGTGATCTTAGTAAAAGGTCTTGACTCTTTTATTATGTGATATCGTTGTAGATTCTGATAGGCCACTGCCATGTAATTAATCATAACATTTTAGATTATATAAAATGTCGTGTATTTTCTATGTTTGAATTTATATTACAAAAAAAACTGTACAACTCTCCAGCTTTTGCAGATTTTTCTTCCTACTATTTGCCAAGCGGATATGTGGTTGTTTAGTTTTACATTATCTTGTAGTTTGGTTTGTTTGTTGCTGGGAATTTGTCCCTGACCTGCATATATGGTTTGTTTCTTGCCAGCAAGTGCTCATTTAGTTTTTCTTTTGCAACGGACATTTAAATTGAGTGTACTATATGTTTTTGCGTTCTCCTAATCTTGCAGTCTCCAATTAAGATTAAGGGCAAATTTAAGACATAGATTTAAAATATGGAGTTACCGTACTTATATTCTTTGTGGTTTGTTTTATAATGTTGACTGGTTTTGTAAATTTTCCCTTTTAGTTGTTCACTTCGTTGTGCCACTTGTGTTTGCAATCTTGAAAGTTGAAACTTTGCATTTAGAATAGCCTCTTTATATGGAATTTTGGTCAAATGGGATTCATTGCATTCTCTCATCACTATTAATGGTCATTAGCTCATATAGCAAGTATTTAATCCTGGCGCAAAGGTGCTTCTGGTGTTTTTTGGAAAATTCTGCCTTTTTAAGAACGCTATATCAATTACCTGACTGTCCAGTGCCCTTTTTAATCTACTAATGGGTTTGCCTTGACTGTTCTTAGTCATTTCTTACATTTTTCTTTTACCTTTTTCTGCAGTTTCCACTTGTTGCCTTTTCATTTTAATTGCTTCATCGTGGAGTCAAAAGGGACATTTTGAAATGATCCAAGCACTGCCAACTTCAATTGAATTTCAATCTGTGATTAGTGGTTTTCTTATATTTTTTTATGGTGTAACTAGTTGATAGTTCTGACTATCTAGTGGTTTACATGATGACTTGATTTCTAATGGCCAAGTTTTGTTCATTCAGTTATATCATGAACCTGTCAAAGAACCTAGTCAATCCATGTCTCAGGTCACAAACTTGTTTGTTCATTGTTTTATTTCTTGCTTTCTTTTAATGTCTTGGATAAGTGCAAATTTAAAACATGTTTGAAGAAGGGATTAATAATGGTCACAGGCTCGTATGGCAAGTATTTTATCTTGGCAAATAGGTGCTTCTGGTCATTTTAGGAATATTATATCAATCACTTCGCTGTCCAGTGCTTTTATTTATATGCTAGTGGGACTGCCTTGACTGTTCTTAGAGCCAATTCTTACCTTTTTCTGCAGTCTCCACTTATGTGCTTTTATTTTCTTTATTGTCCAATAAATTTTTACTTATATATATATATATATATATATAAAGGCCATAATGTCTCTTTTTAGCACTTTGCCTATCAAAAAAACAAATAAAATATCCTCCTTTTCTTTGCATATCTGTTGTTTCTCTCTACTTCTGGAATCCTAGTGGTAGAGGAGTAGCGCTCCTTTGTGAACTCACTGTCTATTACTTTACTTACAAATTTTAAAATACAAATAAACAAAATCTTGTTTTGAATCGAGTTTTGTTTTCTTCTTGGGGTGGGGAGATAACTTTGATTGATTGGTCATGACTCATGAGCAATGCAAACTGATCTTTTAGCAGCAAATATCTATCGTAACATTGTTGTGTGGTTTCTCTCAATGCCACTATATAATGCCACTTGATGATGTAACAAATGCCAATACCAACCATTGAAAAAGAATTAAAGAAAAAAAAATTGTTCTACATTCAAACTTATGCTTTTTAAATATAAACAAACCCAACTAAGGGTTGAAAAGGAAAGTTAGAGAGAGAGAGCCAGAAGTGTGAGTGTAGAATGGCCATTTACTTTAATTTTTTCTCAATATATGATATTGACACTTTCTACGCTATCAAATTAAATTAGCAAAAATGCTTCATATAATTAAATCATAGAGATAACTGGTTTATAAACGGATAAACCAAACTTTGAAGTGTCACAAAATAAACCATATGATAGTTCCATGTTTAAAGGGAATACCACAAGAGTGGTATGTTTAATTTACTTTAAAATCTATAATTTTCATTATTCAGTGTAATTACATTTTAAGATGCTAAAATCATTTTGGATCCTTAATGCTTTTGAAGCTATCACTCAGAATAACACAGGTACTTTAGTAACTTTGAAATTTTCTTAACTTCTTCCATTAGCAACTTCATACCCACTGGTGCTATCAAACATGATGTAAAGAAACCTACTTAACCAAAGAGTAGCAATGTGCTTATATTCATAAATCAGAATGGGGAAAAGAAGAAGAAAAGGAATTTACATTTTCCACATAAAAGAATATATATTATCTAGCAGAGTGATATATTTAGATTAGGAGTATATACAAGGAACTTTCTTTCTGGATATTCCATTGGACACATCTCATAGCATAATCAGTAACTTGTGCGTATTAAAACAAATTAGTGAGAATTACTGGTTAGGGGTGATATTTGAGAGATGAAAGGGATTGCTCTGTTCTGTTTAGGTGTGCCCTATAGTGACTACTTTATGTTTCATTTACTTACTTAAAATTTTCAACCTTTTTACATTTTTAATTGTTTCATAAAAATTGTTGCCGTTTGGCTAGACTCACATTATAGATTATAGATTTTATATGATATGTGCTTATCCATTACCTATCAAAAAAAAAAATGTGATATGTGCTTATCCTTCTTTTATAAGATATTGCAATCAAACTTTCTTTTAAAGTCATTGATTTCATTTCATATTATGATGATGACATCTATATTGATAATTACTTTCTAATGTTTTCTTATAGTTTATCTCTATGGGTCGTTCCTTTTTTCGTAAATTGCTTGATGATGACTCAGATGAAGATGAGATAATTACAAAACTTCTTACGGGTTCGACATCACAACGTAGGCATCGTCGGTATATTGATCGTAATCATTTGGCAGGCCATAGAAGGCTTTATGATGACTACTTTGCCGAAGAACCTGTATATCCTCCCAACTTATTTCGAAGGAGATTTCGAATGAGACGTTCTCTTTTTCTTCGAATCCTATCTAAGGTAGAAGCTCATGAACCTTACTTTACCCAAAAAAGAAATGCTGCCAAAAAGCTTGGTCTATCTCCCCTTCAAAAGATGACCGCTGCACTTAGGATGCTTGCTTATGGAGTAGCAGCTGATTTTATGGATGAATATGTGAGAATAGCAGAAACCACTGCAATAACCAGTTTGAAAAAATTTGTTGCAGCAGTGGTTGCTATTTTTTCAGAGGAGTACTTGAGGTCACCAAACAATGAAGACATCGCTAGATTGTTAGCTCATGGCCAAAACCGTGGATTTCCAATTTAGTAACTTTGAAATTTTCTTAACTTCTTCCATTAGTAACTTCATACCCACTGGTGCTATCAAACATGATGTAAAGAAACCTACTTAACCAAAGAGTAGCAATGTGCTTATATTCATAAATCAGAATGGGGAAAAGAAAAAGAAAAGGAATTTACATTTTCCACATAAAAGAATATATATTATCTAGCAGAGTGATATATTTAGATTAGGAGTATATACAAGGAACTTTCTTTCTGGATATTCCATTGGACACATCTCATAGCATAATCAGTAACTTGTGCGTATTAAAACAAATTAGTGAGAATTACTGGTTGGGGGTGATATTTGAGAGATGAAAGGGATTGCTCTGTTCTGTTTAGGTGTGCCCTATAGTGACTACTTTTTGTTTAATTTACTTACTTAAAATTTTCAACCTTTTTACATTTTTAATTGTTTCATAAAAATTGTTGCCGTTTGGCTAGACTCACATTATAGATTATAGATTTTATATGATATGTGCTTATCCTTCTTTTATAAGATATTGCAATCAAACTTTCTTTTAAAGTCATTGATTTCATTTCATATTATGATAATGACATCTATATTGATAATTACTTTCTAATGTTTTCTTATAGTTTTATCTCTATGTGTCGTTCCTTTTTTCGTAAATTGCTTGATGATGACTCAGATGAAGATGAGATAATTACAAAACTTCTTACGGGTTCGACATCACAACGTAGGCATCGTCGGTATATTGATCGTAATCATTTGGTAGGCCATAGAAGGCTTTATGATGACTACTTTGCCGAAGAACCTGTATATCCTCCCAACTTATTTCGAAAGAGATTTCGAATGAGACGTTCTCTTTTTCTTCGAATCCTATCTAAGGTAGAAACTCATGAACCTTACTTTACCAAAAAAAGAAATGCTGCCAAAAAGCTTGGTCTATCTCCCCTTCAAAAGATGACCGCTGCACTTAGGATGCTTACTTATGGAGTAGCAGCTGATTTTATGGATGAATATGTGAGAATAGCAGAAACCACTGCAATAACCAGTTTGAAAAAATTTGTTGCAACAGTGGTTGCTATTTTTTCAGAGGAGTACTTGAGGTCACCAAACAATGAAGACATCGCTAGATTGTTAGCTCATGGCCAAAACCGTGGATTTCCAGGCATGTTGGGAAGTATTGATTGCATGCATTGGAAGTGGAAAAATTGTCCAACGGCATGGAAAGGGATGTATTGTGGTCATATTCGTGAGCCAAGTATTATTTTGGAAGCAGTGGCTTCATATGATCTTTGGATATGACACTCATTTTTTGGGTTACCTGGGTCAAATAATGATCTTAATGTGTTGGAGCGATCTCATGTATTTGAAGAGCTTGCATAAGGACGTTCTCCTGCAGTTACTTACTCAATCAATGGTCATAATTACACAATGGGATACTATCTTGCCGATGGCATATATCCACAGTGGTCAACACTTGTGAAAACAATCCCAAGGCCACTAGGACCAAAAAGAAAATTATTTGCAAAAGCTCAGGAGGCATATAGGAAGGATGTAGAGCGTGCATTTGGAGTGCTTCAAGCACGATTTGCAATTGTACATGGACCTGCACGGTTTTTCTATCATAAAACACTACAAGACATTATGAAAGCATGCATAATTCTTCATAACATGATTGTTGAAGATGAGCGAAATGAAGCTGAAGCAGTGGACTTAGATTATGAACAAATTGATGAGATTTCATGTACACCAATGTCACGTGAGCCAACAAATGAATATACGGAATTCATTCAAGTTCATCAATGCATTAGGGATCGAGAAGTTCATTCTCAACTCCAAATGAATATGCAAAAGCTCAAGAGGCATATAGGAAGGATGTAGAGTGTGCATTTGGAGTGCTTCAAGCACGATTTGCAATTGTACGTGGATCTGCACGGTTTTTCTATCATAAAACACTACAGGACATTATGAAAGCATGCATAATTCTTCATAACATGATTGTTGAAGATGAGTGAGATGAAGCTAAAGCAGTGGACTTAGATTATGAACAAATTGATGAGATTTCATGTACACCAATGTCACGTGAGCCAACAAATGAATATACGGAATTCATTCAAGTTCATCAATGCATTAGGGATCGAGAAGTTCATTCTCAACTCCAAATGAATGTTGTTGAACACTTATGGCAATTACGAGGAGAGTCATGAAAACTTTTGGTTTTGTTTATTTGTCCCCTCTTCTTTATAGAGTTGTCATTCAAACTTTTGATTTTGTTTATTTGTTTCATTTTGTTTTTATGAAGCTACCATTAAAACTCATTGGCTATGTTGTTTTGTTGTGTTAAGTTTAGTATTAGCCAATTGTTTTGTTGTGTTAAATTTAAATACCATTTGTCATCAAGGAAGTGGCAAGCTCAACTATGTTTAATTCTATTGGTTCTGTGTGAGTTAATGTTATTGGATGAGTTATTTGTGTAAATTTTTTATGGACTGCATTGGTAGTTTAGTTTAGTTGAAACAACTTTAACTTGATAGGTTGGCTTTTAGATTGTTGAATTAAGAGTATTGTTTATTTATTTTCATTGAGTTAAGAGTATTGTTGAATTAAGAGTATTTTCAGCTTTCAGAATTTTGTTACGCATGTAATATGTGGCTGATGCTTTAGCAAAAAATATTACTAGCAAAAAAAGCCAAACTTTGTACAGGGTAGCAGGTGTGGTTGGATTACTAGCAAAAAAGGCCAAAATTTGTACAGGGCAGCAGGTGTATAGGCCAAAATTTGTATAGGCCAAAAAAGGCCAAAATTTGTACAGGCCAAAATTTGATGCCCATGTCAATAAAAGGGGAATGTTTGTATATAAGGTTGGTGTTATACCCACCGCAGGTTGAGGATATGGCTACCACTACTGGGAATTAGAATGAAAACATAATTATAGAAGTTCAGATTAGGTGTGTCATGTGTGTGTATGAAACTATGAACAAGCTTGTTTTTATTGACTCTATTGAGTATATCGAAGCCCAGGCTGTCCAGTTTCTAAAAATTAAAAAAAAAAAAAAAAAAGATGAAAATGTTACCGTTTTAGAGCCCAGGCAGATGGTGTGTATGAAACTATGAACAAGCTTGTTTTTATTGACTCTATTGAGTATATTGAAGCCCAGGCTGTCCGGTTTCTAAAAAAAAAAAAAAGATGAAAATGTTACCGTTAGAATTGAAGAGATTTGAAAATGAGATTTGGGTTGTGGACAAAATGTTACCGTTGAACAAATAATAAAGAAAGAATAAAATAAGAATTAAGAAATAATATTTTAATGAAGTAATAAAAATATAGAATATCTGATAAATGGAATATTGTAAAATGATGTGGTAAAATAATAAAGTAGGCTTTTGGTGTAATAAAATGGCATAAATTTTGCAACGTCTGCTACGGATGCTCGTATGCACTAAGCCGGATCTTTTTGCTCAAAAGTGATTTTAATCTCAAGTTTGAAGTGACGTTTTCAGGCCTTAAGAAATTTGAAGGGACTGCTTTTAATCCTGAAAAATATATAATAAATAAAACTTAAAATGATTGATTTTAGTTTTTAACAAATTTAAAGTAATTGATTTTAGTCCCTATAGAATGATGACATATTAATTTTAATTTTACCGAGTGTTAAACTTTTTCATTTTTTGATAAGTAAACCAGGAGTTAAACTTTTGAGATCAACAATGTATTTAAACGTTTTCTTCTCTTTGCCAAAAATACGTGACAAGAGAAGTAAAAAAAAAAAAAGAAAAAAGATGAAAATGTTACCGTTAGAATTGAAGAGATTTGAAAATGAGATTTGGGTTGTGGACAATGTTACCGTTGAATAAATAATAAAGAAAGAATTAAATAAGAATTAAGAAATAATATTTTAATGAAGTGATAAAAATATAGAACATCTGATAAATGGGGTATTGTAAAATGATGTGGTAAAATAATAAAGTAGGCTTTTGGTGTGGTAAAATGGCATAAATTTTGCAACGTCTGCTACGGATGCTCTAATGGTTCGGTTAAGAGGACCTTTTAACTCAAAATAGTAATTATAAGGTACCGCGATTTGACGTTCCATCTTCTAAGCACTGATTTGGTCATTCCCTGTGAAATCTGATCGGGAAAGGAAAAAATATCTCGAAATCTAATATTAAAATCTATTTCGTATCCACTTATTTTGTTAAAATTGAAAACTTTTTTATTGAAAGTATTGTAAAGGGTCATATTAACAAGTGCCGTAGGGCATTGGTTAACAATCCAATTAAAGAAAGTTTTTATAGGAAAAGAAAAAAAAGCAATTAATGTTTTGACAGTTTTTTTATTTTCCATAAAAATGATGTCAAAACTTTCTTAAAATAGATTCTTAACTAATGTCCCAACGGCACCCGTTAACATTTCCTATTGTAAATAAAGATAAAAGTTAGTTGAAATAGTATAGTGGAACCCATGAATAGTACAAATTAAAAAACTAGCTTATTTTTGCTACTATTCATGGGTCTCATTATATTTTTTGGTACTATTCATGGGTTCCACTATACTATTTCAGCTAACTTTTACCTTTATTTACAGTACTTTCAGTAAAAAGTTTTCAATTTTAACAAAATAAGCGAATCTCAAACGGACCCAAAGTAATGTTTATTTCAATCTTGTGTGGATAGACTCACCACTTTAGTGTTATTTAAGAGTATTCACAATTGAGGAGGAAAAAAAAAAAGACCAATTTTACATTCTCAAATATTACTTATCTACTCTACTAACTCATTTAACAATACATCCAACATTCTAATTCTTATTTTTACATACAATCTAATAAAATGATATAAACTAAATAATCAAATAATATAAAAAAAAAAAAAATTTCTCTCTTCTCTTCCATCTCCCTTTCCTCTCTTCCTTTCTGTCTCTCTCCAATATATAATATATAATATATATATATATATATATTTTTTTTTTATGTTTACAGCCCCATGAATAGTAGGTTGTATATTTGAGAACTCACTATTTCCGGTTGCTAAAAAAATATAGCAATGCATACTTGGATAAACTTAATTTTTTGGGTGTTGCTTGGTAAAATAGCAACAAGGGTTTTTACACCTTCATTGCTAACACAACTAGTGTAACTAGTAGCTAACCCGTGTGCTGCACGGGATAGTTAAATTTAAAATCACATATATTTAAAAAAAACAAATAGAGAGTCCTATATGAAAAAACTATTAATTAAAAGCTAATAGAAAAATTATTTTATAATTTAAATTAGTTTTCCATTGGTATTGTATAAGTATCAACAAAGTAAGATGCATATTTTAAATAAATAAAAAAGACTATAATGGTGGGTGGTGGTTGCTTTTGTTTTATTATTTATCCCAATTTTTTTTTTTGATAGGATATGAACAAATAAATTGTAGTAGAAGAATTTGGATTGTAATCAAATTAAGATTTTTATCAACTTATAAATTATAGGAGAAGAAGATAAGAATAAAAAAAAAATTATAAAATACAATTTTGTTAAAAAATTATAAATGATAATGATATGGCAAGCTCTAAAGAGGTCAACAAAAAGTCAAACACTTCAATTTTGGGTATCGGGTTTGATTTTCACAATTGCTTCTTTCTTTTTTAGACCAAATTTTTGGGTTAGAAATAGTATTTTTTATATAATAGTTTTTTTTCCATTTTTATTTTGGTCAGAAGGAAATAAAACGTTCAAAATAACTACCAAAGAGCCAGAATGTTGTGTTTGTAAATGTAGTTTTGAAGAAGTGTGTTATTTAAATAAAGTTGACACGGTGATTTGTTTATGAATGAGGAAAACCTCCAAGCCAAAAACTCAATCGAATGATTTTAAAGTCACCACTCCCGATAATCCACTATTATCACAACAAGCGGTTACAAGTAAAGGAATCTCAGTGCTTTTTACCAATCTACAGTTGAACACTTACCCCAATATCTAATTGGACTTGTTCTGTAGTGACAATCTTTCCTTTTAATGCACAATTCTCAGTACGTCACTAACCAATTGATGCACGGATCCAAGTACGTGACTAACCACCAACTTAAGAAAGATGTTGGCTGCAAAGTTCTTTAATTCATCAACGATAAGATCACAAAACTCCTTGGTTACAGAACCCTACGGCGTACAAACGCAGCAGCTTCTTGAAGAGAAAGATGAACTAAGGCAAATTGTCGTCGGTCATAAAATGCTTGTGAAAACCTTTGCATCAAGTTGCACTCACTTGCATCATCTGTGACAGCCCTTAAAATAATCTTTATATATGTTTAGGGTTGTGAGAAAAGAAAGACAAAACATGTATACACGAATTGGAGTGAAATCAGATCTGAAAAACTGATTTTTGTAAATTTTGATAGATAGGTTATCTATTAAGTAGCTATCAAGCATCGGGCAAAAGTTGTCTTTTAAACCTCGATAGATGTTATTTGTTGAGCTAGCTATTAAGCTTTAAAATCCAGTATTTCTTCACTTGATTTTTGGACAGATTTGCATGGCTTTAACACTTGGACTTGAACTTTTATTCCTTGAAGTATTAAACACATCATAAATTTACCCAATTACAAGTAAAGTGTGTTTTGTCAAAGGATTAGCCAATTCTACATTGATATATATATTCCTAGCATGATTCACATATGTCCTAACAATGGTTAACAAAAAGTCAAACGTTTCGACTATTAGTTATTAGATAGACTAGCATTATACTCGTGTGATGCACGGCTTAATCAAAATTTATATGTAACTTAAAATAAATAATAAAAATAAATGAATATTTTATTTTTAAGTTACATAATGAATGCATGTTGTGTGAGACTAAGATATCATAAAATGCATATATATATATATATATATAATTGAATGGAAGATGGTAGAGGTACCTAAAAAATATAAATAGAATGATTTTCAATAATACATTGAACTTTAAGGCTCAATTAATCACATATATTTAAATGGAAAACCCTTGAATTTAATAGTTAAAAACTATCCAAAACAATAATTGAAATCATGTTTGAGTGAAACCTCATTTGATAATTAAGAACAATCTAAATTATTAAACATTTCAAATTTTGAAGTAGAGAGAGACTCACATGAGAATTTAATTTTTGTCCTTGAAAGCATGGAAGGAGGCACTAAAACTTAAGTGAGTTTCACCCTACCAAATTTAAGTTTAAACTTAAAGTTTAAGTCATGTGCATTGCACACTACTTGTGTGTGTATATGCATGAATGATTTGAATTTAACATTTATTGTAGAAAAGAGGTGGTGTAGTCTTATCCCTGTCTAGCTAATTTTTATTATAACCCCTTTGTTTTACAGGGAGAGAGAAACCCTTCTTTAAAAAAAAGAAAAGAAAAGTGAACATATAATAAATAATAGCTAAGATATTAATTTTTGGAAGTGGTATCTCATACAAATTAGTATTTCAATTGTGGGTTTTGGTAGTTAGAAATTAGCGCATATATAGTAGTTAATAATTAGAAGATTTTGTTGTTGAATACGTTGCTATTTATTTTATTTTTTTTATGGGTATTATGTTGTTTTTTTTTCCCTTACACGAAGTAATATAATTTAAATTAAAAAAGAAGGAATAGATGGAGATTTTTGCTTTCTTTTTATTTTTTACATGTACTATGTTGTTGTTGTTTAAAAAAAATGATTAGATGAAAAGTTTGAATTGTAATCAAATTAAAATTTGTTATCAACTTATAAATTATAATAATAAAAAGTTCAGATGAAGAATTTAGATTGTAATCAAATTAAGATTATTATCAATTTATAAATTATAGGAGAAAAGGATAAGTACAAAAATTATATTTATTTTTTTAAAATTCTAAAAAAATTTCTGCAATTTAGCGCAATCATTTGACGCAACTACAACATTTAAGTCCGACTTTTATTATATAGTATATGATATATATATATATATATCAACCACTAAACACATTATTTATGTAAATTATCCCAAATAGTTGAATATTGAATAGTTTAATATTTGACAAAAAAATATTAAAAATAATAATTTAAAATATTATTAAAAAAAGTGTGAATCCATGGTGGCTTTAGACCACTGTTTGGGTGTGAGACTGGTATTTTACATTACTTTTTAAGTTCAGTAGGTTTAGAGTAGTAGACTATAAAGACTGGTATTTTACATTACTTTTTAAGTTCAGTAGGTTTAGAGTAGTAGACTTACTCATAGGTTCGGTAGATGGACATAACTGATTAAAAAAAAAAAAAGATGGACATAAACATCCATAATAAGTCAAAAAATTGTCAATTGAATTTAGAAATTTGTAATTTTTTGATCTATACATACTATACTCCATTGAGGCTGCGATTTAAACGCAGAACAAACGACAAGTATATAACTTTTCATGGTTTTATACGAGATGATGCCATATAAATGCTAAGAGAAAGAGAGTGACAGATGTGGAGGCGGCTTTCAGCTTGAAGAGAGACAAACAGATTTGAGAGACTAAGAGCATCTCCAACAAATTTATCAAATTTTTGTACTGTTTGAAGAATAAAGTCCGACTTTTATTATATAGTATATGATATATATATATATATATATATATATCAACCACTAAACACATTATTTATGTAAATTATCCCAAATAGTTGAATATTGAATAGTTTAATATTTGACAAAAAAATATTAAAAATAATAATTAAAAATATTATTAAAAAAAGTGTGAATCCATGGTGGCTTTAGACCACTGTTTGGGTGTGAGACTGGTATTTTACATTACTTTTTAAGTTCAGTAGGTTTAGAGTAGTAGACTATAAAGACTGGTATTTTACATTACTTTTTCAGTAGGTTTAGAGTAGTAGACTTACTCATAGGTTCGGTAGATGGACATAACTGATTAAAAAAAAAAAAGATGGACATAAACATCCATAATAAGTCAAAAAATTGTCAATTGAATTTAGAAATTTGTAATTTTTTGATCTATACATACTATACTCCATTGAGGCTGCGATTTAAACGCAGAACAAACGACAAGTATATAACTTTTCATGGTTTTATACGAGATGATGCCATATAAATGCTAAGAGAAAGAGAGTGACAGATGTGGAGGCGGCTTTCAGCTTGAAGAGAGACAAACAGATTTGAGAGACTAAGAGCATCTCCAACAAATTTATCAAATTTTTGTACTGTTTGAAGAATGAACAATGACTTTTATCTTTATCTACTCACTTTTTCAAATACACT
Organism: Quercus suber; assembly: GCF_002906115.3. Taxonomy (NCBI): domain Eukaryota; kingdom Viridiplantae; phylum Streptophyta; class Magnoliopsida; order Fagales; family Fagaceae; genus Quercus; species Quercus suber. The sequence continues at coordinate 304,074 of NW_027070093.1, forward strand.
TTCCAATAGATTCTCTATCCCATTCTCTATCTCATTTAAATATTATTTCTTCACTCATTATTTATCCTTTTTTTTAACAACTATACATCTTCTAATATTTTTTTTATTCAACACCCAATTATTATAATAGGAAAAAAGCATTTGAAAAATGAATAGTAACCTATCAGACTTGATGGGCTACTGTTTATGAGCCAAAAAAATAAAATAAAATAAGGTATAGAGAATCGGTCGGAGCATGAACAGTAGCATATATTCTCTATATTTTGGCTATGCATACTCTATTGGAGATGCTCTAAAAAGAGGAGAGGAAGAAAAAGAATCGGGTACCATCGGCTAAAAATAAGCATAAATAAATAAATAAATAAAAGAAAGAAACTATGCATAATAAATAACAAATAGTGAGATGATGTGTAAAATTAGGAGGCTTCTATTAATAGAGTTTGTTATGGACTAAAATTCTCAAAAGTAAACGTGTTCTAATTGGAATTGGTTTTATTTATATATATATATATATATATTAAAATATTTATTAAGTAATGTTGATGTGTAAAATTATGCATATGTCAGTCGCTTACTAATTGGAATTGGTTTTATTTATATATATATATATATATATATATATATTAAAATATTTATTAAGTAATGTTGATGTGTAAAATTATGCATATGTCAGTCGCTTTGGTTTTATCTAAAATTCTCAAAAGTAGACGTGTTCTAATTGAAATTGGTTATATATATATATATATATATATAAAAGTTTTACCCATAATATTAATTGCGAATTTAAAAAGCTTCCAATGCATTTCAAAAGTGAAGCAGAACAAAAAGCGCAAAGCAAAACCAAGAGTGATACCCAAAGCCAGGATGATTGGTAGGCATAAAGAGTCAAACGATTGTACCTCACCAAAAAGTCCTCCTTCCCTTCACTTACTTCCAATACCTAAAAGTTTGAATCTCAGTTTCATCACAATCTTCAACACAAAATCCAAAGAAGTTCAGGAATTTACAGATGGACTCTCGTGAACACATTGTAATGCTACCATTCATGGCCCATGGTCATCTCATACCATTCCTAGCACTAGCAAGACAGATCCAACAAAGAACAGGCTTCATCATCACAATCGCCACCACAAAACTCAACATCCAATACCTCTATTCCTCCATTTCAACTGACTCAAATTCACAACCCCTCTCCAACATTCGCTTTGCTGAGCTCCCCTTCAACACCACTGACCATGTCTTACCACCCAACACTGAGAACACTGAGTTCTTGTCCCCTTCCAGCATTGGAAACTTCCTTCATGCATCTCTCAGTCTCAAAGACCCTTTCTTGAAACTTCTCAATGATATTGTCCACCAAGAAGGGAAACCTCCTCTATGTGTAATCTCTGACGAGCTCTTTGGGTGGGCTACTGAGCTAGCAAAGAGTGTGGGCACTGTGAATATTGCATTCACCACTACTGGTGCTTATGGCACCTTGGCTTATGTCTCTATATGGCTCAACCTCCCACATCGTTATTCTACAGATTCTGAAGAGTTCAAAGTCCCAGGGTTCCCAGAAAGCTATCGTTTTCACCGCTCTCAACTGAATCCATATGTAAGAGACGCGGATGGTACGGACATATGGTCCAGATATTTGCAGACACAGCTTTCACAGTCTATTGAGTCTTTTGGGTGGTTGTGTAACTCAGTTGAGGAAATTGAACCTTTGGGATTCGATCTTCTGAGAAAGTATCTTGGAGTTCCTGTTTGGTCTATAGGTCCTCTTATTCCTCTAGCTGCACTTAAGAATACTTCATCTTCAACTTCAACTTCAGGTTTTTCATTTTTCAAACAACATACTGGGAAAAAAACAGGACTCACTCCAGAAAAATGCATTGAGTGGCTTGATTTGCATGGTCCTGATTCGGTTCTTTACATTTCTTTTGGCTCACAAAACACTATTGGTTTGTCCCAAATGATGGAATTAGCTATTGGTTTGGAAGATAGTGGAGTATCTTTCATTTGGGTCATAAGGCCACCGATTGGTTTTGACTTGAAAAGTGAGTTCAAAGCTGAATGGTTACCAGAAGGCTTTGAAGAAAGAATGAAACAAAGCAAACGAGGGTTGTTAGTGCGTAACTGGGCACCCCAGTTGGACATTCTGTCACACAAATCCACAGGAGCATTTCTAAGCCATTGTGGATGGAACTCTGTGTTGGAGAGCTTAAGCCAAGGTGTGCCTATTCTAGGATGGCCTATGGCGACTGAGCAAGCTTACAACTCAAAGATGCTGATGGAGGAGATGGGTGTGAGTGTAGAGTTAACTAGAGGGAGTCAAGGTTTTGTTGTGGGGAAAGAGGTGAAGAGGGTCATTGAATTGGTTTTGGACAAAGAGGGTAAAGGAAAGGATATGAGGAATAAGGCTGTTGAGGTTGAAAAGCAGTTGAAGGAAGCAGTAAGAGATGATACAGATGATGTGGGTTCTTCAGTGAAAGCAATGGATGACTTTGTGAGAAGCATTCTTTCCAAGAGTACTCAAGAGCAAGCAGAGTCAATTGAGGTTCAAAATTTCATGGGAAATTAGGTTGGTTTTTGATAGAGTCAGCATCTCCTTGCTAATTGTGGACCTTATGTTCAGATGATGGTTGATTTAGTTTTTGGAATAATATTCATTTTTATTGTTTCAATTGTTAGAATAGAGATAAATTGAACCATCCGTTTTTTCTCTGGAAACAATAAATTTGGGTGGAAGATTATCATATCTTATTTGAGTTTGTATTTGATACTTTATTTTTGGGTAATGCGACCTCTTAATAATATATTATTACATACATACAAATAAGGTCATTATAAAATAGTTCGGTTTTATCAAGAGCAAGCAAAGTTATCAAAATAAAATAGTTAGGAGTTGATACATGATTCTGGTTGTCGAATATGTAAGAAACTTCAAGTTATTGTAAGCATCGTACAAAAATAAAAATCGTAACCACTTAAGGCAATTTTGGTATATTTTAGCTTTCAAAATATTAAAATAAATCCAATAAATTAAAATAAATCCATTATTTAAAATAGAAAACCGAAACTTCCATTCCATTATAGGGTCATCAACCTTACCAACCACCATGACATCGTCGGAGCTTTTCTACTACCACCTCCAAATTGTTACCACTTACCCGTATCACTGACCAACCCTTGTATAAGCTAAAACATCATTCACACAACAATGATTCAACTAAAAGGCCCAAGACCCAGTCACCGCAACAACAATGTCGATACTCTAGAAGACGCCCTTTCAAAATTGAAGCCTCATGATTGACCTTGCTACCTGTGATACATCTTCCTCACTCAAGCCAAGTGTCACATGGCGAATCTTACCGAAATTTCAAAAATACTATTGTGTCTTTTCCAATATACTTATATTCAAATAGAAAATTAGAAATGAAAAAAAAAAAAAAAAAGTAAATCATTAAAGTTAAAGGAATCTTTGTAATTTAAAAATAATTTTCTTAATCCCCCATTAACCTCTTTACAAATATACCTCAAGCAAATTATCATGCATCAAAAACTACATCTTGCCTCAATTATTGGAAATGTTCTCAAATCGACCAACAAAATATAAGTTCAAAAATCTTATTAGAGAAGGAAATTAAAATCAATAGTATATTATTTTTTTAAAATAAAATAAAAGCATGATAACATACTAGATAATTTCAAAGTTGACATCTATTTGGCCTCATAACGCCTTGATCAAATAGTTTTAAAACTTAAATATAAAACAGTATAGAATTGAGTAAGAATTTCCTTGAATATATTATTACACATCAAAATTTAAAATAAGAGATATTTGGAATTGTCCATATAGCAAGTCTTGCTCTTCCATTGATGTTAGCATTCTTGTAATTAAATAACAAACCAAAATACGCTTAAAATGTGAAATGTAAATAGGTAAAAAAAAAGGATAAATAAAATGTAAAAGAATATGATATTTTGATAAAACAATTAGGTGGTTAAAATGATGTTTAGAGCATAGAGGGTAAGAAAGAAAATACCAAATGTTAGAGAAAACACAATAACAATGAAAATAACAAAAAGAGAAACTAAATAATACTTTAGAATATTATTAATTTAAAGAGAAAAATTACACAACACTATTTAGACTGAGATGTGACAGTACTCAGTCTCATAATGAGTGTTACAAGATTAATTGCTAGACAAACCTCCATTAAGTGGGTGAATGACTCTTCATTTTTCATAATAAGAAATGCCATTCACTTACCAATGAATATGAAAATTATTCTAAATGTATCTAGCCCACAATTTGAAGCAATACATATCAACTCATTAATCACCACAATTAAAAAGAATAAAAGAGTCTCTCTCCTTTTCAATGTGGGATTAAATATTCCACTAACTCTTTGTCTTCCTTATTAACTTCCATATATTTATATTTACATTCTCTTATTTATTCATTTTAATTAGGTCATATTAAAATGCTCCAACACCAAATTTGTAATTTTCTAGTATAATTAATTATAGAAATGAATAGTCATGCGTATCAAAGTTTTCAACTTTCTGAACAAATTATTACAAATCACAATTTAAAATAAGAGACTTTAAATTTTCTGCATAGTATGTCTTGCTCTTCCACCAATGTTAGCATTCCCGTAATTCAATATGAAACCCAAGCACACTAAAAATGCGAAAAATAAATAAGTAAATAAAGTGGATAAATAAAACATGGAATAATATGCTTTCGTAAACTAATTAGGTGGTTAAAATTATGTTTAAAACATAAAAGGAAAGAAAATTATTATAAATTAGTAATTTTGTAGTATGATTAATAACAACAATGAATAGCCACAGTCAACGAGTATCAAAATTTTCAACTATACAGACAAAGATGAAATATAGGTGAAGCTTGCAAAGGGGGGTGTCCAAGAGCTTATAAACACATGGTTAAACTTATATTTAATTTATGTGAAATACTAGGATCATAACAAACTAACAAAAACTTCAATAATAGAAAAAGTTCTCACGCAAAAGATGGTTAACCTTAAGGCCATAACGTGAACAGCGTAAATTTTTTGGAAACCAAATAAGGGATTCAAGGCATAAGAGTTGGGGGCCAATGGAATTCCTTTCTTTTTCAATGATGAAACAGATCGAGACAGAGTACTAATCAATGCCACTTGGTCTTTTGGATTCAAATATATAATCTTCCGAAGTTCCAATAAAAAGCATGACAAAGGAAGCAATAGAGGAGATTGGAAAATCAATAGGCAAGGTGGAAGAATGGGATGTGGGTGAAAACGGTGTGGCATGCAGCATGTTCATCAAAACCAATATGTAGGAGGAGAATGATCAAATTAGAGGAGGGAGGTGATGTTGGATATAATTTAATAATTTACTTTTGTGATTAACTAAAAGGAACAATATACAGATTTAAATATAAGCAATAACACAAATAAATGGAATAGGCTAAAGCAATAAATAATACTGTATATATATAAGAAGAAATCTACAAATAATTAACAACTCACAGACCAAATGTGTAAAGGATGAATGATTCAGATTAAGTCTTGTGTTTAACATTATCTCCTTAAAGTAGATTTTGCCCCTCACACAATCTGTGGTACTTTGCGACTCATGAATGTCTGCCTCCCAAGATAAAATGATTTATAGCACAGAGAAGAAGCACACAAGGTCCGTACTTTGCGAACTACTCTATGTCTCTTTTTCTCTTTGACTCAAATGAATGCACAAAATATTTTTTCTTCGGAAGAGTTTCTCCAAAAATTGTTTTTCATGAATGAGGGACTGTGAAAATATACGTTACTGAATAGATACATTGTTTCAGTTAATAACTGTTATATACAGACTTACTGACTCAAAAAATAAAATAATAAAATATTATTATTATTTGAACAAGAAGGCCCTGTCCACACATGACTAAAGCCCAACCCAATGTCTAACCCATGAGCATATAAACTCATATTCTCTATCATTTTCTATGTGGGATTTAAGGATTCTCACCACTTTAATATCATGTTCTAGTGAACACATTAGGAGTCAATTTTTTATTCACTCTATACTATTTTCCAACATATGACCCTTTATGGGCGTTGTTCTGATATGAGAAGCTGCCAAACTTTTATTATTGACGTGGGATGATGGATGATGGAGAATGAGAGTGTAGTTATTGGTTGAAGAATTAAGAGTGTAGTTATTTCAAAATCCACGTCCTATGTTCTTGAAGAAATAGACAAACAAATTATGTTACTGAATTCAGAGAAATTCAAGGTAGGAGAACTGGGATTTAAAAACGAGAGTTTAAAGGAAGCAAATTGGAGCACAATTGAATTGGGCAAGGTCACAAATCCTAGATACCAACATGAAACCACTATATTTTAAAATTGTCAATATATTTGTTAAATCAAATCATAGATTTGATCTAGTAAACCAACAATGAACACACCAAATATAAGTTAAAAATATTATTATACAATTATTCTTCTCCTTACTCATTATTTTTAGAGCAAAAGAGTTAAACTAATTAACCACTATATAACAAAGAGAGAAATTTCAACGCAACATTAGTTTGGTCACATATAAAAGAAAAAAGAGAAGATCTAAAATATCAAAAGATAAAATAGGGTTCTAAAAGGATCTTATGAGACTACGAGTGAGAAGCTAATGCATGAGTACCTAGAAGCATTTACCGTCTAGTGTCAAACATGGAATTAGTGATGCCTGACATGTTCTCCGTAAACATAGATCTAAGTGACATGTACCTACAAAAAGGTTTAGTTGCTCATAGATATGATATATTGTTCGAGGACATATGCATTCATGTCGAGAGAGAGAGAGAGAGAGAGGATTGGGACTAATTACCAAATCTAAAATTTCCTTTAGTGATGATTTTTGTAACATTGAAATAAACAAAGTCCCAAATGAATGGGATGTTTATTTTCTTTTTTCCTACAAGAAATTAGGCAATATTTAGCGGAAAAAATGGGCTTTTACCCTTTTTGGATAAATTATATAGGGAAATGGCCATATTTTAAAACTCGATTTTTGACAAATCGAGTTAAACCCTATAGTGGCGTTTTTAAGGAGCCTATAGTGACGTTTTAAGAACCTATACTGATGTTTTTTTAACTTGACTTCAATGAAATCGAGTTATAGGCAATAAAATTGACCTATAGTGGCTTATTTTTTACCTATAACTCGATTTCTTTGAAGTCGAGTTAAAAAACGTCATTATAGGTCCTTAAAACGTCATTATAAGCTCCTTAAAAAGGCCACTATAGGGCTTCAGATTTTTTTTTTTCCTAGCTTAATTTATCAAAAATCAAGTTTTAAAAGAGAGGCATTTTTCTATTTAGTTTGAAAAGTGAGGCATTTTCCTATATAATTTGCCCGAAAAGGGCAGAAGGCCATTTTGTCCAATATTAATTAGTGGCACAATAATATGAGTCATTTAGATTTCGCTGGTTATTCAAGTAGTATTCAAAAACATGTAAAATAACCAATCCAAATTCCTTCCGATCGTTTGCATTCTCGCAAAATCTACTTTGGCTTTTAAAACAAACAGGAATTCATGAGGAACATTATCAAATTCTGTGAGAAGAGTAAGGCGGTTTAGAACTGAAGAGGATGTAAAGTGGTATGGGGATGGTCTGTAGCTTGCTTTTTAATGAAAATGTGGCTAAAAAATATTGCCATCCCCATCAAAAGTTTTCTCATTACTTTCCGATCCATTGATATGCTAGCACTTAAAAAAATTTCTAAGTTTTAAGATAAATTTAATAATGACAATTAAGGCTTCAACTCTTAATTTGATGCTTGATCTACAACTTGATTTAGTCTTAAAACAATTTTTTTTTTCTTTTTCAAATCAGAGTTGTCTAGAATATAGCGACTTTTAGAAGAATGGGCAATATTTTTTTAAGTATCCTACAATTTAATTAATGCCTTTTGGCTAAGCTCACTAGATTTCAAAATACTTACATGAATATACATTTCAACAAAATCCATGTTTGCTCGTAAAAGTCACATAAGTTCCAAGATAACATATGAGGATGCGTGCACCTATAAGAACAATATGTTTTATCAAAACATCCATTTTTAAAAGGTTTTGAAAGAAAATATTGGTAATAAATTAGTGATATTGGATTATATGGACTTATCATCCTACTATACATTAAATTGACAATGTGTATAATCAAACTTATATGTGGTAGTACTACTCAAAAGCTTGTTTTTATGGAGAAGAACAATTATTAAAAAGAAAAAATTATTTAAAAAATTATTATTAAACATTTAATTTGAAACCAAATAAATAAATTGGCTTGATCACTTACAATCACTAACATCTTTATTAATTTTTTTTTTTGATACATTGATAATTGGGGGCAAAGGTATTCGAACTCAGGATGTTTCTGTTAAAAATATTAGGAGGTGCCAATAAATTTAGCTATAAGCCCTTGGTACAAGCCCTTGGTACAATCAATGACTTCTAGTCAAATCAACTAAAGGAAGGAACATGTTACATGATAAAACTTCTCCTAAATATAGTTACATTCTATTGGGGAAGGAATATGTTACACGATAAAACTTCACATAAATAAAGTTACATTCTATTGGAGAGTTATTTGATACTAGGTCTCAACTGACCACCCTTGGATGGTACTCTTCTCTCCATGTGTATGCTTTTCCTATTGCGCGTGTGAAAGTGTTTAATCACTTTTGACTGTGCTATTTGTCCTCGCAGTTCGGTGATCATATGTGTTGGCAATGAAATAGAATGAATGAAGTCACCCATAAGTGTTTAGATTTCTAATTGGTGCGATTGGCCACTAACATTTGATCAGTAACCTATAGTGATGTTTTAAGCATCTTAGGGTCCTTTAAGCTAAACTACATTAAATCGTGTCTCTAAGCAGAATCGTGACTTTAGGAGTTCAATTACTTTTCAAAAAGGTGTTAGGCACCCCATGAATACATCAAACGAAAGTAGTTCAATTTGATTTTCACTTCTAGTGATAATGACACTTGAGATAAATTAGACCACTTGAATAAATTTTTGGAGCACATTTCACCTTGTGTTAATTAAAGGACGATCAATTTGAAACAATATTGGAGTTGTCTTGTCATTTGTGTGAACTTAATCATCAACCTATGCCACTATTAGTTTAATAGATACCATTTGTCCCCTCTCTTTCCTTGAAATAATATTCACAAAACATGGATAAAGATTCAATGGCCTTAGAGCATTGGAAACAAATTCCCTAGAATAGGGCAAGGAAGCAAAATAGGGAAGGAAATTCAAAAATTCCCCCACATCAGCTTACCTATCTCTTTTCTATTTTGAAGTTTTGTTATAGCTCCTCCCTATATTTAGAGAGTATTGTTCATTCCGTGTTTTATTTGTTTATTGTTTTTTGTATTTTGGCAACTCTGATGAAGAAAAGTGGGTGTTTTGAAAAGTAAAAGAAATAATAAAAAATGAATAAAGAAATAATACTTAAATGAAATGGAATTTAGAATATGAAATATGACGTGACTGAAAAGGAAAAATGGTTAGCTAAAATTAAAAAAATAGTCTCTTATCCTAAATGGCATTCCTATGAATTTTCGAGGATAGTAAAGTACTAATCGCATATTCAATTTTTTGAATTCATCAGACTCACTTCTTTGCATAATTTTGAGCTCAATCAATGGCTTCTTGTTCCGTAACCTATTGCCTTGAGGTTCCTAGAAATGCTTCTTTCCTTCTATATGTTCAACTTATTTAGAGGTGAATAACTCTCACTCCAAGTCATCCCTAGCATTAAGTCAAAGTTCCTCAATTTTGCTTTCTTCTTCTGTATATTGCGAAGGATGGCATGACTTATACATTGTAATTCCATTTGAATCTTGAAGGGAGACCCACGACTCTTGGTTGTAACATATGAAAATTAGTTCACTTCGAAAGGAATAGAGTGATGTGGGCCATGTGGTTCCTTCTCTTTCTATTATTATTAATAGTATCTTTCTAAAGATTACCCATTTCTAAAAATCTTCCTTTTACGTTTGTAGTATCGCCTTTTGGAATATAGCTTGGTTGGGTTTTAGAAAACTTATAATATGGATGTTTTTTTTTTTTTGGGGGTAAATTCAATAGTTACAACCAGAAGGGAGATTTCAATCCTAGATAAGATGGAGTCTATTAAATGTTTGCATTGATATACCATATTGAATATACTAGCATAGAAGCGGAAGCATAAAGTAGTGAACATAAGAGAGTGGCATGGTTTAGTCTAAGGGCTACGGTAAACACAAAATTTCTCAATAGTAGAAAATTAAACAAATTGAAAAATGTGTTCCACAAATATAATTTTGTACTAATCAGTAGTGAGTACAATCTCTGTTTTGACTCTTTTACAAAAAGTGTTTCTCTGATTCTATCTTCTTTATGATCTTGACTCAAATGCGAATTTTTCTTCAATTTGGTTGGATGATGGATTAAATGGCTTTCACAATGAATCTCTGGCTTTGAACTTGTTAGAGATTTGTTGTTCTTCAAGTCCTTTGAATATCCTTCAAGTCTTTTGAATGTTCTTCAAGTTCTTCAAAGATTCTTGAGACAGAATTTCTCCAGAGTTTGAGTTTCTTGAAAATTTGGTGTTAAAAATGAGAGGGGATGTCCTCTATTTATAGTGGTTTTAGAGGATAAGCTCAAATTTGAATTGATATGCTTGAAAATATGTAGTAGACTTTTGATTGGCCTAAATTTTGCTTAGGGATAATTATATCTATTTATCTATTTTGATAAAGATAATAATCAACAAAGATAAATAATCATATTTATTTAATTTATTTATTTTAATAAAGATAATTATTCATCAATTTTGAATAGAAAATTTATCTTTATTTTATTTTATTTATTTTTAACAAAGATAATTATCCATAAACTTTTTTTTTTTTTAGAAGGAATTATCCATAAACTTTGAATAGGGGATTTATCTTTATCTTGTGGGCCAAGTGACACGTGGCAAATTTCAATATGCCAATGTAATATCAATTTGGATGACACATGTCATCATTTGATTTAATTAATTTAATGACATTAATTTAGAATTTGCCACTAAATTTTGATGTGGCATTTTATAATTGGCTTAAAATTTTGCCTCCTACAGCTACATCTTTAATATATTAGAGTGTAGTACAAATCTTATATTACAATGAACTATAACATGGGTATATATAGTAGACTAAACCCTAAACTAATAGACTTATAATATAAGTAAGAGACTTGGCTTACACATAAAGTAATATTAGGCTTGGTCCTATACTAATGAGCTAATATATCTCTTACAAAGTCAATGTCTTTTTTTTCTTTCTTCTCTTTATGACTGCTTATTCTCTCATAACCATAACATTGACGAAATCACGGGACATGATTCCAATAACATGTTTTTTGAGAAGTAGGGTGGCCTAAGTGTGTTGTAGAAGATGTTAACTATTTTCTTCTTTTAACAAGGGTGTTTGAGCCAAATCAACATGTTACATGATCATATTCCTTAAACACTTTGCATTCTCTAAATGTCTATATTATTAGGGACCAAATTTATTTATTATTCCTTCCAATTTTAGGATGTAGCAATGCTTCTTTACTTCAAGGCACGCCTATCATTTTTGTGGTCAAGTTCCCAATCTCACTTTGTTCTTCCATTTCCTTGAAAGAGATGATTTGTACATTTTAATTCAGTGGGGCTCTTCCAAGGAGAATCATGACTCTTGGTTGTAATAGATGACTCTTGGTTGTAATAGATGATTTGCCCTTTTAAAAAAAAAAAAAATCGGTTTTCTCAAAATCGAATTAAGCTCTATAATGGCGTTTTTAAAGAGCCTATAGTGGCGTTTTAAAGGAGCTTATAGTGACGTTTTAAGAACGTACAGTGGCATTTTATAACTCGATCTCTATGAAATTGAGTTATAGGTAAAAAAAAAATAAATAAATAAATTGCATGTAACTCGACTTCATGGAAATCGAGTAACAAAACGCCATTATAGGTCTTTAAAACGTCACTATAAGCTCCTTAAAATGCCATTATAAGCTCCTTAAAACGCTACTATAAGGCTCCAAATTTTTTTTTTTTTTAATAATTTGATTTTGAGAAAATCGAGTTTCAAAAGATGGGCATTTTCCTAATTAGTTTGGGAAAGTGAACAAAATGCTGGATTTTTTTTTTGAAATGGACATTTGCCCATTTTCTCCCCAATAATTCACTTGGAAAGGAGTAAAGTGAGGTGGTTTCTTTTGACTACTATTTTTAATTGCCCCCTTTTGTAGTTTAGCAATTTCATAAAATATATCTTCCTTTTAACATTTTTAACATCGCCTTGGTTCCTAGCATGTTCATTTATAATTCAATAATCTTACACCAATCCCTAGAATGGATATATCCATATTAATTTTATGCATTTCCCTCTTTGTCTTTTGGGTGGTTCAGAGTTAGTGGAGAGCCTATGGAGGTTGCTTGCGTAGGTTACGTGAATGACCTTTTTTCCACATTCTTACCGATTCTTCCTATTCTAATTCTTTCTTTACAAATCACATCGTTGAAGAAACCGTGATACGTGATTTTTAGCAAGTAGGGTGACTTACGTGGTGATCATTTCCTTTTTATATACTTCATTCGTCTCAGTTTGTTTGTTCTCTATTTTATTTTGGGATGTTACAAAATATTATCATGTTTCTAAAAATAAAAGTAATTAATTTACTAATATTCTTATTATACCTCTAATTTATTTTCAAAACTATTTGAAAAGAAAACTAACAAATATTTAAAAAATCAATCTAATTGAGGCACATTTTTAGTTGCCTTATTAAAAATAACTCTTTAAAAAAAAAAACTGATAAATAGATTTAAAAGTAGTTTTGTAAACTTATACATTTTTATAAGGTAGACAATACAATAAATGATATTCTCTTAAAAAGTTTGATTTTTGAAATTGAGACGGAAGGAGTATTATTTTCAAAGTTCTTCTATATGTGCTCACAAACAATTCTTTCTACATGAGATTGAGGTTTGAACATTTTAATTTAGTAAACCTTAAACTGTGTTAACTTAAAATTTTATATACTATTTAATTTTTATTTTTGAATTTTTTGAATTTTTTTTTATATTGAAATGAAGACATATATATCAATTTTTTATTTTTATTTTTATTTTTTGTCATGTGAAAAAAATATGGCTCATAGTAAGTTTTACACTATATTTTAAAAAATTGAGTAAGGGTGGTATGCTTTGCAATCCCTTTAGAACAATCCATTTTTTATCCAAATCTTTTCTGTTATGATCCGAATATAATTGTACTACATTTGACTCTGATCAACCAGACTTGTTTGTCAGGCATTGCTCATAAAACATTGGCAAGTGTTTGGACTTTGGAAGAAATCATTTAGTGCTAAGTAATCTTACAAACATAAAATTTTTCATAACAATTGAATTAGGCTTAAACTAATTCTCATTGGACCATCATTGGGCATTATATTTATACCAACTTTTAATAACTTGTCAGGTATAGAATTTTTTGTAAAATTATTCATGTACATAAACTTATTGCTAGGTGCTTGACATCATGACATGAGATATAACCAACCAAAATATAAAAAACTAAACTAATCGATCATAACCTATCTGTACTAGGCCCACATCTAGCACATTAATCGAAGTACATTTGAAGGCATCTCTGACCCACAAGTGCAAAAGCCCGTGACACCACAGTGTATGTGCATGGGAACACGCCAAGGTATATTCACGGGCTACTTTTACATTTTTTCATCATTCTTCCCTTTAAAAAGCAGCAAACATAAAGCCCCCAATACTAAAACACCAATCCAAAGTCCAAACAAAGAAAGAGACTACCTTTCGCAAGCTAGCTGTTTGGTTTTCATGGAGGCATTCAAGATCAAGCTCTTTGTTGTTGTGGCTGTGCTACTTGTTTCTATTTCCAGCAATGGTGTGCTTCAAATTTCCAATGCCCAAACCATATGCAATGTTTCTGTTTCTGGGCTAATGGCATGCAAATCAGCTGTGACTCCTCCAAATCCTACAACACCTTCAACTGATTGCTGCACTGCACTTTCACATGCCGATCTTCGTTGTCTTTGCTCATACAGGAACTCAAACCTGTTGCCTTCACTTGGAATTGATCCAAACCTTGCCATGCAGCTCCCTGGAAAGTGCAAACTTCCTCACGCTGCTCATTGCTAAGCTAAGCTATGAATTAGCAAAAAGTTGAAGTTAGATCATTTTCAATAATGCTCAACTTTGAATGCTCTTCTTGAGCATTTGAAGTTGTGAGCACATATATTATAAATTGCTGTCTCTTTCAATATATTGTCAGGTTTGTGAGTTCTTGCATGTTATAATTATTGTGATATCAAATGTAATACAGTATCTGTATTTGTATTGAGTTATTTCACTGTCATCTCATATAGATGTTTTGTACTTTTGTCCTCTCTTGTACACTCTTATAACAAAAACAGAAAGAAGAGGGACCATTATCTATGTTTCTGGATATAATGGGACTTTATTTCATACCGTTTTGGCTAGCATAGTTATCAATCTCCAACTAGACATTAATTTGGCTACCAAGCAGGGATAAGTAACAGCGGTGCAATCCCAGATCATTTGAGTACAGACCAGTAGATATTATAATTAAGGTCATGGTAAAAAAATAATTAAGGTCATAGTTAAATTCATTAAATTCTTACTATATGGGGAAAAAAAAACTATAGTTCTAATACCATTTCAGAAAAATTAAACATATATTTGACACCATGAAAAAATGAAATGGTTAAATATAAAGAACAAAATAAAAAAGACAAAGAAAGAAAGAAATAATATAGGGTTAAAGTGGTTTGAGTCTTGCGGCTTACCTCCATAGAAAAGAAGTCCTTGAGAACTAGATTTTATTAAGCTCTATATTTTAGAATAAGTCCGTTGAAAGATATTCATAATATGCTTTAGGCTAATCATATATATATTGATTCATGATTACAATACTTGTAATACAAGTAAAATTAGAGTTTCTTGTGATATAAGTAGAATTAGGATTTCTTTATGGCATTCCAATAGGAGTAGATATAATGAATCTAAATCAACGCTATATAATAAGTTTTTTTTTTTTTTTTTTTGATTCATTATATAGCAAGTTTGAAAATTGACGTCTTCTCGAAAAAAAAAATAAAAAAAAAAAGTTTATAAATTGACTAGGATTAGGCCCTTAATATTTAGCACTTGCTATAATCTACCACAACCATTAAAGGGAAGTTGGTTGAGCGACTTCTACCTTGAAATGATTAAGATGACTCTCATTTCCTACGTAAATTAGTTTTGAATTTGATATGAGCTGACAAGTTTCTTGTGACATAAGTAGAACTAGTATTTCGTGAATTTCAAAAATCAAGAAATATTTCTTTAATTTCCTCACAATTTCAGGATGGTATATAAATGTGGGGCTAACGTGTTTATTGATATTCTGTCAATTGCAGGTTAAGACAGATAATTATTTGTTTCCATATATAGAGAATACTTCTCTGATTGTATATAAATTGTTGATCACCAACCTTACTCAAAAAATAAGTCATTAGTCGCCACTACCTATAATCTCTTGATCAATAACTTGCATGAGTTTGCATAAATTTAAAATTAAAAAAATTAAAAAATTTTGAAGAAACCAACTTGAATAACAAGATAAATTCACTTCTTAATAAGTCAAGCTATATGATCAGAATTGTCTCGTAATGATCATAAGTTATTGAAAGATGCAGCTCATTTAAAAAAATTCTGACCAACAAAAACAGCCAGAGCAAGTAATAACATTTCCATAAGGTTTGAATCGTTTGATTACTATTTTAATTTGATCCATAACATTTTTCCTATGTCAAAATGCTCCCTAACATTTCCAATATGTCAATTAATAAATTGCTAAAATTTTGATATTATGTCAAGAAAGACCCAGCCATTAAATGGTAGATAGAAAAAACTACTTGGGTTTTGCAGATAACAAGAAACATGCAGAGAAAGTTGGAACCCAAGATGGAGCCATTGTTGATGAACAATGAGATGTCTGGACTGCACACAAGAGTGAGACGGGTTAAAACTTAAAAGTTAGATAGGCAATTGGAGTTGATTTGTCAATATGTTTATTTACCATTCCTCAAAGTTGATTTATGTGTTGGTGTTGGTGTTGCAGAGTTCAGTCCTTTGATGAGAAACATGTAGCTTTAAAAAAGTATAGAATGAAGGTAAAGTTGATTTTGACTCTGGTGAATATATGTATTTGTTCATGCTAATTGACCACTGTTAACATAATTGAAATTTAATTTCTTGTAGACCAATTTAGCACTAGCTTATTAGTTCAATCATCAATGATGTCAAATGATCCAATATTTTCCATGTAGCTATATCTGTATCATAGAGTCTTACGAAAAAAATTTATTATATACTGCAAGTGACTTAGTATTGTATTCCATTGCTGAAAATTTTCCTCTTCTAAGTATTGTAATTCTTCTATTTACCTTTGAAATATATGGGAAATATGCAATTTTTGTGACTTGTATATATACAGTGATGAAACAGATCCATAGGGGGAAAAAGATTTGTAAAGGGTCATAGGGTTATAGACAACTAAATAAAAATAAAATCATAAAAATTTAGTTCACAATCATATACTACATTCTATTTTATCATTGAAAATCACTTTTGCATTTCTAATTGTTCTAAAATGCATTTCGAACACAATCATTAGTGTTTGAGTATTATCCAACCTATTTTTTCTTCTAAAAGATCATGTCTTGTTATGAGTTATGTTTAACAGCAAAACTTGGAGTCTATTATTTAACCACATTATGGGATCTTATATTGTCACACATCTGTGTCTTGAGATTTGAATAAGATAATCATATATTTTTTGTGCTAAAAAAAATATGCTAACAAATGGATATTAGTCAACATTTTAATCTATAATCTTCATATGAAATGGAATTTTAATTTTTTGAATTATACATGTCGGGAATCAATTTTTTGTGCAACTACAGAATACCTTCAAAACTTACTACAAAATCATATATTTCTATCTATATATGTTTAGTGATTAGATTATGAATATGATAACTCTTAAACTACATTGGAAACTAAGTAAACCAAACACAAACAATTTATAATACAATAACATCAGAAAAAACTAAATAGAAGAATAGAACACAGCGTATTTCAAAGAGAACTTTCGACTCCAATATGGAACAACAAATATATACTACTTATAAAAAATCACTAAAAATTAAACAATTTTTTTTTTTCAATTCATCATTTGTGTTGCAAACTCATTAATTATTTCAACAATTTTTTTTTTACACCTGCATCTAAATTTGGTCCAAAAATCTTTCAATACACTATCATATGATGCTTTTCATATCAATAGGCTTAGATAGTACCTTTTCATTCGGCAAGGGTTTTCAACATCTAAAAAGCTGCATTGGGTGCAACTTCATATCAGTATCAAACTCATCAAAGAAATTTCTTATCCCTTTATAAAATGGATTTTACTAACGTATACGCTAAACATATATTAGTAAACTATTTTAAGAAATTTTTTATAGAAAAATGAAAAAATAATTGATTGATTTGACAGTTTTTCAATTTTTCATAAAAAGTTTCCTAAATAGTATATTTGTTTAGAGGTGAAATAAGGTTGATAAAAAACTTTGGAAGGAAAATAGAAGAAAAAATGAGTTTGTGTGTTGTTTGGAATTGGGAAGGGGGAAAGAAAACTTTTATGTGGGGCTAGGTATTTTCCACCCGGGCCCATACAAAACTTTTTTCTCCAAAATAGAGATAAAAGAGGGGAGGAAACGCTAAGGCCTGTTGTGTGAGAAAAATACCCTTCACTTTTTTTTTGCCTTGTCCTCGTTCTATTCCACGTTTTGCTGCCCAGTTATTTTTGTGGTCTTCTTTTGTTGAACGTATATTTGCTGTCTTATTTTTGCTGCCCATATTCCACGTTTTTCTTCTTAGCAAAGGTTTTTTTTTTTTTTTTTTTTTTTTAGAATGCCTTCCTAGCAAAGTTAATGCATAATACAATTTTTGTTGTCCATAAATTTATATTATATATAATAATAAAAATAATAATATAAATTTATATGTATTTGTGTTAATTTTTATATTATTTAATGATTGTAAATAAATCTATTTCTTATATATTATGTAACAAATACATATTAGTCAATTTATATAAACTACATTTATTATCCTCTCACTTTTCTCTTCAACCAATTAAAAGAGTTTTTCACTCTTCCACCCCTCTAACCAAACGTAGATGAGGGAAAACTAAATCTTTTCTATCCTCCCACTTTTCCACTCCAATCAAACAGATCTAAAATGGATGGTTAATGTTTACCTTTGAAATATATATATATATATATTGGTCTTCAAATTCAAATCATATCATATCTAAACATTGAAAATGTATAATTCGCACAAAAAAAAAAATAAAGTACAAATATCAACTAAGGGGAAAAAATTAATGAAATTTAATACACAAATTGTTAAATTAAAAATAATAATTCTACTTTTTGTCATCTATATATATTTTTGATAAATTCATATTTTGAATAAGTACTCTCAACTTAAACCTATTTTCTCTATTCTTAAGTAAGGTTTTTAGACCCAGACTATTCATTGAATCGTAAAAAGGAGAGGTTTAAGGTTTTTAAGATCGAACCAAGGTCGAACCATGATGATATCATAATTAATTTAATAATTATTTTAATATAAATAAATATATTAAATTAGTATAAATAGAAAATTTAACTAATATAATCTAATTAAATATAAATATCTATATTTCAAATATATATTTTCATATCATAGCTTTTACAAGACAAATAAGAAATATCAAATCCTAAGCAAATTTAAATGTAATGTCTATTTATTTATTTATATATTGATTAGTTAAACTTGTAATAATAATAATAATAATAATAATAATAATAATTATTATTATTATTATTATTAGAAAGTCACTCAAATAAAATAAAATAAAATATTTAAATTATTTAATAATTTTAAATTGAAATAATTATTTAATAAATATTATATAATTAACTGTAAATATTAATTAAAATTAGAGTAATAATAGTACCGTAACATTTTATACAAATTTTACCAAAATTTGCTATGTGACGAGATGTGAGTAGCAGAGATGTAGACCCATAATTTTTTTTTCATTACTCATACTTTGCCATGTGTCAAATTATAGCAAAAAATTGAGTAAAATATTGTGATACTACATTACTCTTAAAAGAATAATGTTAGAGATACAAATTATTTTACAAAAGATTTTACAAATTACTAATGTGGTGAATGATTATTAGTAAATAAAAATGTGATATTAATAGTGAGTTTAGATGAAAACTAATAAGAAGTTAGCTACATCAACATTTTTTTAAAAATGTTGTAAAATAATTTGTGGCCAGAGCATTACTTCTCTTAAAAATACTTAAAATATTTAATACACCTAGCAATGCATGTCACATCATGCTGGGCAGCTGGGAAAAAAAAAAATCTAAATCTAATGGCTGAAATATTTTTGCTTTCATTAAAAAATTAAAACCTTTCATCATTCCAATGTTAGCCACGTGAGGAACTTGGGAAATGGGTATTCAAAAGGAGAAACAAAGTAACAAAAGAAAGAAAGAGAACACATAGCAATAGTATTCAGCGAAAAAGAGGAAATTAAAGAGTGATCTCCATCAACGGAAAAAAGAAAGAGAAGAAGAAAAAAAAAAGAAGAAAGAAGAAGAAGCAGTAGCAAAAGACAAAGGCGTGATCAGCTTCTGTGTTAGCAACCTGCTAGCTGCTGCTTCAACTGGGCGCAGACCCTACTTCGTTGTCTTCTTCTTCTCTGGTTCTTTTTTTTTTTTTTCCTTACAAAATCCCTTTGTTCAAGATCTGAAATTATCAGATCTCCTTCCGATCTTTGTTCTTCTTTGTATTCTTTCATTTTTTCTAGAACTGATCATAACTTCGTACCAGTGTATTGGCCAAAATTCATCGGAAAAGCTGAAACAAAAAGAAATCGTCCGAACCTCAAAAACTAGAATCTTAAGTAAGTGGATTGAGTGGACTGAATGAACTAAACTGAGTGGACTGAATGAACTAAACTGGACTAAAATGAGACCAAGATGGACTAAATTGTTACGATGATATTGCTCAACAAAAGAATAACAACAATAAATACTGCTTTTAACTTTGAAAAATGCTAAGACCACAAAAAAATAACTTAATTTTTATAACAACTCATCAGAGAGTTCTGAGTGGTAGAGGTCTTGATCCACAACTTTTTTTCTCCCCCACTAACTTGGCCTCGCACGATCCGAGTTGTGTTATTCTTTTGTACTACTAATACTTTTCATCAACTTTTAGTATTATTATATAAATATAGATATCTGCAACCATTTAAGCACCATCATTTCGATATAAGTAATTCACTAACCGTATGATGTTAAAATTAACAGTTCTTTCCAAGTATATTATCATTCATTAAAGAGAACAAGAATGATGATGCAATTCATAATATTACAAACGTATTAAATAGACGCAAGATCAATAAATACAAAAGAAGATGATATACACAAGAGTGAACATCGAGGTGAATAGCTTGGAATTGTACAGCCCCGCACTGCTCTTAACTGTATTCTTCAAATCATATTGAGCCAAGATAGTTACTGATGAAACCGAAGTCAACCTCTTTAAACTAGGGAGATCAGAGCGAATTCCGTTTTATCTCATTTTGGAAGATAAGTGACTAATCTGATGCTTTAAGCTTCTTCAGAAGGATCCCTAGGGGTTGGTGATGGTGATGACTCCTCCTCTGCGCCATAATTCCAAAGCTTCTTCAATTCTCCTCTCACCAAGCTCAGTATAACAATAACACCTGATCCAATGGCCAGAGAAAGGATGGAAACAGTCAAGAACATACAAAGCTTTATTGACCTAAAAAATAGAAAAAGAATAAGAATAATGCTCCAAATACGATAATTTTCACAATAGTTGGGTTGGCAAGTTTTTATTGGTTCTCACATGAGCCCACTATTCACATCACTTTTTGACCTACCAATACCAACTTGCCACCTCATCAGTCATAAACTTTTTTGTCTCTTATTGCAGAGAAAAATAAAGTGGATCAAAAAAAAAAAAATGAAAATCCTATTAATTGTAAACCAGGAAGGATGAAGTCTACCAAAAGCTAAATTACACAATTTATTACCTAGTGTACATGGAACAAGATAGAGGAGTGCGGGCTGACCATGCCCATCCATTAGATATAAGGCCAGGTACGTAAAGAAAAGGCCTGAAGCAGTAGAAACCTTCTGTCAGTATAACAGGAAAGACAGCATAGAAATATAGAAGGGTTTGCATGCATCCTAGTGCAGCAGCTCAAAGCACTGAATCTATATGTATTAACATAGACATGTTTCTCAACAACAACAACAACCAAAAAAAGAGTATCAGCATAGACATGCAAAACTGTGAACTTGAGCTACCAACCACCCTAGCAGAGAGCTAAGACACCAACAGGAATAATCTTATTCAGTTCTCAGTGAAGATGCAACACCAGTAACCAAAGGAAAACTGTTGCTTGACAAATTACCATCATCTTTGTGCATAAAGAATGAAAAATTACGATGACATGATTAAATTTTACAAGTCAATTGCAACCATAAAAGTTGTCCAAATCATTCCAAACAAGAAGTACCAATAGAATTCTTGGGGTGTAGTTGTTAGGGAAACCCTTTGTTGCTTTGGCAAGGAAAATTCATTGGACTCTTATTCATTAGTGGATTTCATGATCCCTTACACTTCCTCTTAAGATATTCTACATGTTCCTTCACCAAATACACTGGAAGTGAGATAGAAGGTTCTTTCCTAGGACCTCTATACTTGTTAAAGAATTCCCTCTGTAACCATTAGCTTTTCAAAATTGTGCTCTCTATTCAAAGGGCTGTCAGCTTGGGGGCTGTCAGCTTGGCGATCTTCATTAATTAGGGGTGTTTTCAAATTCTGAGCATTAGAAAATGACATCGATACAGTACAGATAGTGTTCAACAGTTAAATGGTGACAGAGAAAATCATAAGATAAAAAGGGTACTTTCTTTTATGGTGTACAGAAATGATGATATAAAACGTTAGATCTCCTTTAAATTTTATTCAATTAGTCATATGATAGTTATATGACCTTACATAAGTTTAATACTTTTCACATGCACAACATTTATTCTATAAGTTGATGCGGAAGAAAAATCTTTGTGCCACAAATGCAAACAAATTAAGATGAAGATAGATGTTGCAGGAGCACTCACCAAGTCCATAGCCAATCATCAGCCAAAGAAAATATCCATTCAATACACCCTTCTTGTTTGCTTTGTCATATCTAAGACACCCAAAGACGGAAAAGAGAGAGAGAGAGATTAAAATGAAAATTTACCCACAGAAGCAAATTTAAAAAATAAAACTAATAAAATTTTCACCATCTTAAATACAACATGCCTTTGTTTGACACATGATCAGAAACATCAAACACTTTAATCAATTCTATGACCGACAATAGGCCAGGTTTGGGACCTGAAAAAAAAAAAAAAACTCCAAACCCAAACCCTCCAAATATTCTACACACCAAACCCTATAAAATTTTAGAAATTCCATCCCATACCTGTACTAATCCTCATTTATCTAACCATGAGTTGGGTTGAATGGGACGATTAAGTCTGGTTAACCTAAAAGTAATCATCTAATATTATTTATCTAAATTTAAGCATCACTTAGTACTTTTAGGGCCTGTTTGGATGAAGGGAGGAAGAAGAGAGTGTAGAGGGAGGTAGAGTAAATTTGGCTTAAAATAAGCTAATTTTGTACTAAATCTACTCTACTCTACTCCCTCTCCCTCTCCCTCTCTCTCAATCTGAACGGACCATTACTTTAAATTAAACAACACCTTAAGAGATAAAGAGAGACATACTTTTGTTGTAGAACCCTAGTTTTTGTATAAACAAAGTAATAATAGGGGACTTTTAGTAGTAATTTAAACACATAATCAGATCTGGTTAGGATACCTAAAGGGTAAAACCTGAATGCTTCCCAAGCCCTAGAGGGTTTTATAATTTGAAACCAACCTCATCCCAGACCCTTATTTGGTTTGGGTTGGGAAACCCACTAAACCCAATTCATTGCCATCCCTACTCAATTCTGAAAGTATTGATCATTCATTTAGCTAAAAAGAATTATTATTTTGAAAGCATAGGAAATTCAGCAACATAAAAAAAAAATTGGCTTTTTACCTATAAAAAAAAAATACAAAATTGCCTTTTAATTGTAGCCAATCACCATTAAGTTCACTAAGCTCAAGCAAAAAGGAGCCTCCATACTTTCACAAAACTAGCAGTCTACTCATGTGATGCATGGAATAATTAAAAATCATGCATAAGTTACAGAAATTTTCATTAATCCCGTCAAAATTGAACAATAAAATGGATAGTAAAAATAATTACCTTAAATTATGTGGTGAATAAAAACTGTGTAAGACAGAGTTTTTATCAAAATTAAAAATTATAGTAGATGATGAAAATAATTTAAAATAAATAACGAAAATAATTCTTGAAAGTTTTGATAGTCGGATTTTAATTGTAGCAGTAGTAGCACTTTAAATTTTTAAAAATTTTAGTAAGAAATTTTCATCTAGACCAAAAATTTTAAAGAATTTAATGTACTTCTAGTTAGCCACATAGCATAAACATGTTGTTTAACATGTAATATTGAGCCACATAATGACTGCATGGTTTGTAAGGACCTTTACATTTCATATGATTTACTGAAGGCAAAGTACTTCACATCACAATCGAGATGCACTGAATCATTACCTGAAAGCAAATGAAATAAGTAAACCAGGGAAAAGAATGTCCCCAAAGCCAATCATATCATAACCACCCCAAGGGTCAAAAAGTCGAGGGACTCTCAAAAGCATGGGAATTGATTCTCCACCACTGTTGTCACCTCGAGCAACCTACAGATAATGATGAAAAGTCATTCAAAAACCATATAAAAATAATTCCAGTCATAAAAAATTGCCTATGTAATTTATTATGTACTCATGAAAGTTAAAAATATCACAGAGATATTGTTAGACAGAAGGATGCATCAGATGGAAATTTTAATAAAAAGCAAGAAGAGGAAGCACAGAAAACAAAAACAAGACCCAATACAAATGTTCCACGTGAAATAGTTGTTAGCAGAAAATGTAGTGCAACATGCTACTCATATTGCCATCAGCAGGTTCCACATGTTAAAATATTAGGGAAATAGTATTTGCATAACAAAATATATTGTTACTTACCCCCAAAAGAAATATTGTATCCTCACCACTCAAAATTTGATTTGATTGTAAATAGCGATGAGTACTGTGAGAGGGTTTCACTCATCGGTTTTAGCTTGCATTTTTAGAATTTTTATACATTTAAATTAATGAAATTTTCTTGTCTACATAATATCCAATCCAAACAATGCAAATAGTTATTGCTAGAATTTTAAATGATGGGAATATAAATCCTATCATTTTAATTTAAATCTATATAAATATCAATTCTTTCATCCAAATACAGGGTAAAGTGAATGTGCAAAAAATAGATACACACTCAAGTGCTTCAAGTCCAAACTAAAAAGAACATGCATGCATGGGTACTATATAGCACAACTTTAACGATACAAGCAAAAGAAACTAAAGGTGAGATCAGAACTTACCGCAATCATAACACTCTCATTGAAGATCGCTTTTGATATGAATACCCAAAAGATGTCATAAACAAATGCACAGCAAAGAAGTACAGTAGCAACCTGCAGTGTGATCTCGGCATGGTTATTAAAAATGAATGCAATGTCAAGTGAAAGCAAACAACTTACCTACCTTGATATTAGGCAATCGGGCCATTTGCAAGACTGTTATCATCAAACAGATACCCTGTCAACAAGGAAGCCATTTAACTAGTGAAAATGAGAGAAGAAAGAAGGATTTGAAAAATTATGCATCTGACTTCAGTAAGCTACATACACAGCCGAAATACAACATATTGCAGCAAACCAATAGATATATAATAGTCCAACAACATAAGATTTGTAACAATACGAAAAAGAAGATTCATTTCACCTACACTGGTTGAGTCTGCTTATAAGACATATATTGGCAAAACACAGTGGCATAGTACTTTGGTTGCTTGAGGTTTCTGTGCAGGACACAAGCCATTTACACCTAACTAAACTACGCACTAAGGTGAACCCTCAATGAACTAAGGTATCATGATGAGTAAGATCACCAGTCCATTCTGCAAGGCTACAACATTCTAGGTGACAATTTAACAAAAATAATTAACAAAAGAAAGGGATTGACACAGATATATTTCCAAATTTGCAATATTAAGCACATATTAACACAAATACACCAACAACCAAGGAAGGAAGACAAATTAAATGAGTGTCATATGTTTGGGTAATGTCCTCGTCCACATTCCCCTCTGACTTCACTGACATAATGACAGATAGGTTTTAAAAAAAATAAATAAAAACGACATCAGGGTTTATGAGAAAGAGAGAATGGATTAAGATTTCTAAGGAAATATTTGATGAGTGCTAAATCACAGAAGAAATTCATAAACCAAATGGGTCAGCATGATAAATAGCATAGGTATGGCTTACACAAGACAGCCAAATAAAACTATTTCAGCTTCCTTGCCATTTCCAACAAGGACACTTTTTTTTTTTTTTTTTTTTATAAGTAATAAGTTTTATTGATATCAAAAAGGAACACCCTAGTACACAAGGAGTGTACAAGGGGTCAACAAATCAAATACAAATATTGCAAGAATCTAGGAAATCAATAGAAGAAGGGAATGATTGTTTTTGCATAGCAAACAACCAATCCAATAAAGTTCTCCCAACAAGGACACGGATTGAAAATAAATAAAAATTAAGATAAAAGAGGAGTAACTTCCATTACCAATTCAGCAACTCTACCTAAATATCAATTCAGCATTAGCAATTGAGTTATTTTTCATTTCAATGGTGCTATAGAAAACTTCAATATACCAGTTCAAAAAGGTTAGGTTTTAGTAACTGAATTTATTTCATTTGAACATTGATATAGACAAAATTGCATGGCACACAGTTACTGAGATATGTGACTTACAAGAACATCTTGACCGAACCATGAATATGATGACTTCCGAGTAACAGCCCAGAAAATTGCAAATGCCACACAGAAAAATAGTACCACAAGTGAGATAATTGAAACCTCCCCAATAAGAGGCAAATTCACTGCCTTTAGCCCACGTTTTCTGCATTTTCTGCTCAAAAGATGGTACAAAAGTAAGGAACACCAATGAAAAGAAACTATTACATAATTCCAAGCTACTTGAAAGGTTCAGCAGAAAGCAAAAGCAAATATGGAGTATACCGTAATATTAGGCCAACTATACAAGCATGCATTCCCTGAAACAAAAAACTAATTTAATTAGAAAGAAGGGGACAGGTATGACATGAATGAAATTTAGACCAGTCAACTGTTCAAACAGTCCAACCAACAGGTCTGGTCTAATAGTTAAAACATTGTATGCAGCACAATATTTTCTGTTCTGTTTCATACATTGAGTAAACTAATAGTACCCTGCCATTTTAATATTGCCTTGAAGGCCTCTTGGACTCTGTGCTGGAAAATAATTTTCTATTCATAGAGACAAGAATATTGAAAAATAGCATATAAATCATTTAAGAACAAGAATTTTTTAGGGAAAACAAGAAACTAGTTTCGGAGAACAACATAATGAGTTCACTTATTAAAAATAACATCATAACAATTTTCAAAATTTCCTCTTCACATTTTATGTTAAAGAAAAATGAACTGTTGAAGGAAGTTCCACACTGAGTGTGCTTGGTTATGGGTTTATGTACTTGTTGGGCCTTCCAACTATGAGCTTAAACTTTTGGTTGTCAGTTGTCACATAGTGTCAGACAACAATTTGTAGTTCAGATTCCATGTACCTGGTCTATTTGATTCTGGTTCAGTTGTTCTACATTGAGCCCGTTTCGTTTAATTGAATTCTTTAATTTTTTTTTTGGACCAACACATTGGAGGAGGTGTTCAAACGAAGTTCCACATTGTTTGACTCATGCCAGGTTACAGCTTTATGTACTTATTGGAACTCTCCACCTATTGACTAAAGCTTTTGGGTGGACACTTTAATATGAAACACTAATAATTGGCATTTTTTTACTAAAATAACTTCCATTTTCTAAAAATGCATTCCTGGAAGCTGTTACTAAAATGCATAATAAAAAACCTTTTCATGTGCATATAAGATTGAATGATATTATTTGAAAATGTGATATTTTGAGTACCACTAGACAGAAAGCAATACGTGTTGTGGAGGAATTTTATATTGTCTCAGCCAGAAATGAAAATAATAAACATGCATGCAAAAGAACCGTGTTACCTCAACACCACCAATGCAGAATAGTACAATGAGCACCCAGATAAACCAGGAGGACATAAAAAAATATAATAGCACCAGAAATGCAGATGCCATTATGACAAAGAATATAGCACCCTTTGCACTAATATCAAGGACTTCCTTCTCCAAATCATCTTTGTCTGATCCAGCATTGGAAGATTCCTAGTCAATAAAAGAAAAGAAAATTCAATTCAAATACTCCTTTCCATAATCACCACATATTACGCGATAATTAAAGAAAACTAAACAACTTGGAGACTAGGGGAAAGACAGGAGAAATAATTATGATGGAAAGCTAAATTTCAATAGAACATCTCAAAAAGAGAACAAATGTGAACCTATGATTTTCCTCCAATTGGTACAACCATCTGTCACACACTATTACTAATAACACCATTATTCTCTATGAAGCATGGTGCTCACAGTTGAGGTGTTTTGGAGATAGTAGAATCAACTATTTTCTGGTCCTATCAAGGTCAATAGGGGGGCAATGTCAAACTATCAATTAAATGTCCTGACTAGAAAGCAATCTAGAACACATAGCAATTTAGCAACAAGTGGGAACCAATTACAGTATGATACGGGATTTGTTTTTGTTGTTGGGATTAGGGAGAAAGAAAAGGTTCATGGAGGAATGTAAAGAAGAAATCATTAGCTACTTGCCCAGGGAAAAAAAGGTTCAACATAAAAAAAGAATATCTCACTATGAACTATTGCACAACTTTCCATTCTACTCTATAATTTCATAATTCTTACAAGGTGAATTTCTCATTTAAGGCTCAACAGATTATCAATAGAGAGATAATTATGCATTATTTATTTAAGACATAAAAGAGTATCCATAATGAGACAATTGTGCATTATAACATGCTGTATGGAAGAAAATGTCAGGCAATAAAGAAACAGATCAATACTATTAGTAGCTAACATGATGATATCAAGATGGAAGAGTGCAAACACAAGGAAAGATCAAATAAGTTTCCACAAAATGGTTTGATCACATTCAAGAATAATGCAAAGAGATTGATTTTATTCAAGTTGGCCAAGCAAAAAGGGTTAAAAAGGTGCCAAACATAAAATAGGCAAGTAGTTAGATTATGGCCTTAGATAGCGCTGAATGACAAAAAAGGATCCTTGGAATTAATGCTTAGTTGAAAATACAAATAGTACTCGGTTGATTTACTTTAATTAATAGTCATTCAAGCAATTAACATAGAACTCATCTGCCATAAAATTAGATCTTATTAGCAGTTGAAAATAAAATAGTAATACTGTTCATATGGCATAAACACTATCCTAATGATGACAATCAAACTATATTTTCAGCCAATAAACTTGAATATGTGTTAATGATCCACCGACGTGTATGATGTAGGGTGAAAATAGGTAAGAAGGGCATACCCATCAAGGGCTGACACAAACCTATCTAAAAAAACAACAAAAAAAATCAGACCTGAGTTACCCAGAATGTAATTTACAATAGAATACTTTGAAATAAATTTTATTGTACTGCATATAATGCATCAGTGACAACTGCTCCAAAGGCAATATAGAGAATGTAACATACATCAGGAAAATTTATAAGAGAACACAGAAAAAAGGCAGTCAAAAAGCTAGACTTTTTTAATAATTCAGACCTGAGTTGCCCAGAATTGCATTTACAATATAATATTTTGAGCTAATTCGTTTAGTACTGCATATATTACATCAGTAAAACTGAAACAGAGACAAAATAGACAAGGTAGCATATATCAGGAAAATTTATAAGAGTATAAAGATCAAGGGCAGTCAAAACAATTACAATTTTTTTTCTCTATTTCGTATGACACCAATTCCAGATGACTTAAAATAGCCAACAACATGCATTTACATTAGCTATTAGAGCATTTGCATCTAGTTTCTTCAAACTATTCTATTCTACCATCTCAAAACCTACTTTATCATTTATACAATACCATTTTACAATACACTCAGCATCTCAACTTTTACTTTCCTATTCTACTCATTAAAATAATATATCTCCACAATAAAATATATTTTTTCTTTTTTTCTTTTTTCTCAATTTTCTCCTATGTATGTACCTTCCCTCAACCTCTAGCACCGCACCTCCACCATGCCCAATGTCACAACCCAAAAAAAAAAAAAAAAGACTAGCAACACTGAAACGCTAAAACCCAGCAACACCGATCACC
The DNA here is from genome assembly GCF_002906115.3 of Quercus suber. NCBI lineage: Eukaryota > Viridiplantae > Streptophyta > Magnoliopsida > Fagales > Fagaceae > Quercus > Quercus suber. The sequence goes on from NW_027070093.1 coordinate 333,855, forward strand.
CACGGCCAAAACCACCCACGCCGATCCCCACCAATCTTGCAACCACCAAACCCACGCCAATTTTGCAACCCACTAACCCACGCCAATTACGCAACCCACTGACCCATGTTGATTTCACAACCAAAACCATCAACCACAGATCAACCCATCAACAAATCATAACCACCGATCAACCCAGAGCAAACCAATCTTGAAACCCATTAGACCTGAACCCATCAAACCCAAAACTCAGCCAAACCCACAAACTACCCATAACCACCGACGGCTTGGCAAAGACTGAAGATGGGTCGGCAAAGATTGATAAGTGGTGAAGTGATGAAGTGGTGAAGCCTGAAGATGGAAAGAGGAGTGATGAAGCCGCAGAGAAATGAGAGAGATGTGGAGACGGAGAAGTGAGAAACAGCTAGAGAGAGAGAAGAAATTAGTAAAAAATGAATACAAGCTGCTACATTACTATTCTACATGTAGAATGGTACTGTAGCAGTATTGTAAAAAAATTTACAATTAGCAGCCCAGATAAAAGCTTGTTTGTGCAAAAATGCTAAAATTTGCCAAGATATGGCATATGAGTCCTAGTGCAAATGCTCTTATACTAATTACCAAACAGTCATTTTGTGTAACCAAGCTCCTTATGATGTAGATCAAGAGAAATCTATGAAAAGGAATTAAACTTAAGTACACACATATTAAGTGTAGGACAATACTTATCAAAAATGAAGTGTAGGACAAAGAATAAATGGTTGAACAGAAAACCTTTGGAGATAGCTCATTATAGCGCTCGTCAGTCTTCTCAGAAGCAGTGAAATCTGACCAAAGTGAAGCACAGAAAAGTGTTCCAACAGCCATCAACCATAAGAATATCACTGCATAGTCTACAACTGGGCGGTCTGGTGCATATAATAAAAGTTCCACTGCAATAAAGATTTACAATTAACCACAAATATAAGAGATAAAAACAAAATTAATAATTGATAAGTACTCACCCAACAGATACTTCATAAATGAAAACATAGCTGGAAGTGAAGTCTAAATCAATATATGCACATGCACACAAACGTCACTAACCCCTGCTATAACATATTGCTAGCCAAGAATTCGGTAAAGATAAGCTCAAATTTAAGCATTCTCTCTAAATCCCTGGCACTTGCACCTACTAGAAGAAAAGGTAAATTATAATTACTACTCCATTGAGTCATCCTAATCCAACATTGACCTCCATGCAGATTCTAAGGATATATCAACTTGCTTTGTCTATAACACTATGTACTACTCAATAAAAATCATCGAAGACAAGAACCAGGCAGGGAAAAAGAACTCATATCTTAAAATACCCACATGCATATCAAAGATGAAAAAAATGAACACATGATTTTACACCATGTGATGCCACATATCAATTGTAGCAGAGAATTTGCTTCATAAAGTATCATCTCTGCTTTTCTTAGTTTACTTTCATGCATACTCTTGAGTAATAAATTACATCCCTCCCCCCCCCCCTTCTCTCTCTCTCTCTCTCTCTCTCTCTCTCTCTCTCTCTCTCGATAACATAGGGAACCTTTCTAAGGAAGAGTCCTTACAGAGAATACCAATCCTCATTCTTGGAATTTTCTGTCTCACTTATGGTCGTCAACCAGCCACATACTTTAACCACTTCACTAACCAACTATTGTTCCTGTGCAGAGACAAGATGTCCTTGCTTCTCTAACGGTCCATGTAAATAACTGCTACTCGTGTATAATAAATATAAAAACGTTTCACAGAATTAATAGAGGCTCACCTTTCTGTCCAGATGCTAAAGATTTGTTAAGAGTCTCTCCTCCAGACTTTGGAATCATAACAACAGGAATTGATATATTTATAGCTGTGTCATTGTCGGAGCAGACCATCTTGAAAAGATCTGAAGTGATAGTAAAACAGGACATGAAATTAAAATTGAAGAAATTGATAAAAAGGAAAAAAAAAAGTTACTGATTAACTGTCCATGACAGTGGTGGTGCTCAGTGAAGATGGATGGATGGGTTCTATGATTGAGGTTTTGTAAAACCGTAGATGTGCAATCAAGAGTTAATGGCAAAAAGACCCCACACACACACAAATACAGACAGTCACATGCATAGAAAGGAGGTTTAATAACATACATATGCAATCAACAAATAATTGTGAGAATGAGACAGAGTCAGTATTTTGTAATTAGGGTAGACGAAGTAGAGTAAATCTAAGGAGAAAATCAAGACAAATATATATTAAAATATCACTACTTAAGTAGCATGTCACATTTTTTTCCCATCCAATTTGGTGACAGAAAATACTTGATTTGTCAAAAGTGTTGCTCTAAGACATCAATTATAGGCAATGAAGGAACATTGTTCAAACAAAAAATGAACACAACCTATATATGACTGAAATGATACTACTTTGTGCATGGAAGGCTTATGTTGGAAATCATGCCAACCCATTTGCTTGAAACATAGCTCCGTTGTGTCACACGTGGACACTATGGAGGGAGAGGAACAACCGCACTTTTAACGGTGTGAGGGTGTCAGTTAGTTGAAAACTTCATTTCTAAGATGTTTGGTAGAGAAGTCTCATACTATTGGAAACAATGATGAGCATTCGATCTTAGATTTTATAAGCTCTCTTCTTTGATATTATAGTTTTTTTTCTATGTAATTCTTTAGGAGAGTAGAGTGTACTCATATGTACATAAGCTTTTACTGTTTGCAATAAAATTATTACTTATCAAAAAAGTTTCCAAAAATTAAACATGAACTAGAAACCTAAGAAGCACGGGTGCGTTTCAAGACTTGGGTGCAGGTGCAGGTGCAGGTACGGGACTTGGCAATTTTTGAAAAAATAGGGTGCGGGTGCAGAGGGGTGCGGCAATTAAAAAATTATTAAAAATATTTTTATTTATATTTTCTATATATTTTTACTATTAAAATATTATTAAAAAACACATTACTATGGCCTTGGTTCACAAAACAAAGAAAGAAGAGGGCAAAAAAGAAAAAGAAAAAAAAAGAGTAACAAATATTCAAAATAAAATTGAGAAATGATAGATTGAAGATGTTTGAGCCTCATTCAAAGCCGATTTCGGTCAGTTTCGGCTGCCGGCTGATACGATCCGATTCAGCCGATACGACCTGATTCTGGCCGAATCAGCCTGGCTCGGCACGAATCCCCAAAAAAAAAAAAAAAAACCTTAGACATGGCACCGACGCGCAGGCAGCAGTGTCGGTGGCCGCACCCCGCGTCAGTGCTTCCTATTTAGAAACTACCATATTGGCAAGCTAAAGAACTTAAACATAATACTATAATTTATTAAGAAATTTATAATGACTGAAATTAATGTTATTGAATGGTAGCAAATCTTAGGAGTTCAACCTGACAACCAAGCCAAAGAGACATTCTTTCAGTGAAAAAAACATAGCCATTTATATTCAAAACTCAAACTTGAAAAGTGAATAAATATAACAACATTTTAAATATATAAATTGCTAACAGTACAAATTTAATATATATATATATATAAATCATTAATTACTAATAGTTTGGGTTATTGGGAACATAAGCATAAAAGATTGGAAAATATATTTTCAATTTCTATGTTAAGCCATTCAGTTTAGACATGCAAAACAACTGAAAAAAAAAAAAATACTTCTAGCTGCTTTTAAAGTTTCAAACAAATAATAGAACAGAAATGAATTTTTTTTTTTTTTTAATTTAAAAATATAAATGCTTGGAACACAAGAAATTATAAAATGGCTTACGTTGGAACGAGAAGAGTCAATAAATTTGATTCTGAATTACTAACAATGTGTGCATGTAAATTACTAATATCATGTATAGATGTATTTAAATTACAACCTTCATTGTCATTTATCACCACCAAGGCCGCAGCACCTCCTGACTGTGCGACTTCCGCCTTTTTTGTGAAGTCACAATCACCACGTATGGCCAGGACAATAGATCCAGATAACTACAAAAGCAAAAGATGACCATACTTATCCCGATGCCTTAAAAAGTTAATAATGACATCAATCTGAAATTATGAACTTCAAAAACAATAATGCTTTTCTAATCATTCACTATAACATCAACTCAAGCATTTAAAAGTTTTTCCAACTTTTTGAAAGCTTTCAATTGAGAGTTCTTCAAGACTAAGAGCTAAGAAGATGACAATTTTAACCAATCAAAAAAGATGGTATACCTTTGAAGATGAACTGGAACAGCAGTTTAAGGGATTTGAAAAAACAGCAGGCAATCTGGGAGCTTTTTCCGCATGAGAAGGCAATAGTTCCCCAAATCTTGCATTTAACCCAGTTAGAGTTTTTCCTTCAGCACCCCCCGCCCAGCTCTTGACCTTGACCTGCAAGATTTAAATACAGTAAAGAGATTTTTTTTTTCCCCTTTTTCTTCTTCAATCTATACTCGAGCTGAAGAAAAAAAAATTTTTAAAAATTTTGCTGATTTTCACATCTGCAAAATTGTCATTTCAAATGACTCAAATCTTATGTGGCAAGATCAACAAGGTTGTCCCTCTGTCTTATGTGGTGCATCTAGAGAGAGGAATGCTCAGACTTTTGATTGTGGGAAGTATCCATGTTGGAGTTCAAGCTTCTATTTTTAAGATGATTTCATCCTTGGATGCACACGAATGATGGCCTATCTTCTTTGGCAATCACACAAGAACCCAGTGGATCATGAACTCGTGACCTCACCCTCACCTTGTTCTTACAAGGCGAGGAGGCTTCATTTGAGATAGAGATTATTAGCATTTATGCAATTCTTCATATTTATTTCTAATTTTCAAGCGATTTCTACTGTATCCCTCTTATGCATTAGAGTTGCACCCCTTTCTTGCGTATTCAATTAACACTACTAACCAACAAAAAATTCTTATGTACTATCGACTCATTAATGGTTCTTTATTTTATTTTTTTTAATTAAAAAAAAAAAAAAAGAGTAAGAAGAAACATTCTTCAAGAAGTCATAGAAGGGTGTAGCCCTTATACACAGGAAGTGTACAAGAGATAAGCAACAGCTTGAACACCAAGAGCTTCGATGCAAAACCTAATTAGTGAGATGCACATAATCTGTAATAGTTGCTTCTCTATTGACTGCAATGCATTAAAATTCAGGGAATAAAGTTTCGATGATGTCTCTTTATACCAGAGATCATGCCAAAAACAACTGTCACTTCCATCTTAACATTAATCCTAGTACATTTCTAGAATACCTCACAAATGCTCCTAATTGGCTTAAAAATTAGCTGTATGAGAACTCTTAACCACAATTGAATATATATTGTTTACCCAACTCTTCCACATATCTGGGCCCAATACTCTACTCTAACCCTAATCTTAATAAATTACCACCAATCCCAAAGGCCTAAACTAATGATAAATTACCACTGCCCTCTATGAGTGGGACCCAAGGATTTTAACATAATTGGAAGGTATAGAATAGAGTGTGAATTCAGATCTCTCTCTCTCTCTCTCTCTCTCTCTCTCTCTCTCTCTCTATATATATATATATATATGGTGGTCATCACTATTAGACACACTATTCAGATACCTGACATTCAAAGAAGTTAAAAAGGAACTTTTTAGTTCCCAAAGAAAACAATGAACATTGTCAATCTCAAAATTTTAATTATCAATATCAAAATATATGAGATAAGTCTCCCTATTATTATCCCGAACTAAATGAGTGTCATCAGGTATGAGATTCTTAATGTCTCTAACGCGAACTAACTAATCAACATTGTTGTAACTAGAATCAACTGAGATCTCCACCTAGTTAGGAAGCAACTAACGCACTCTTATTGATTGCATGAAATAATTAAGAAAAGCATCTTTTAGCAAAGAGTCCCAACACCACAGATCATGCCAAACATGAATTTGCATACCATCCCCTACATAGAATATTATAGGATGGATGAGATAGCAAATTGGGTTGTACTATGGATGGCTTTCAAACATGGGGGAGGACTTTTTGTTCCAAGTTTGGCACATATTGGATGATGATTTTGAGGAAGTATTCTTGCCTAGGTTTATTATTTATAATTACTTTTATTTTTCCTACCATGTGTGTACACAATAAGAAATGATATAGATAAAATCACTCTGTGGGTGTGTGACANAGATTGATTGGAATTTATCGCGATGTTATTGAAGGATCTATACTGGCCTTTGATTATCTTGAATTCAAAAGATCCAGGAAAGACCGATTTTAGAGTGACTTATGAGATTGGAAAATTTTCTATTATAGTGAGGATGTGGCTTTGTGAGATGGACGATTGCATGCTTGAAATGAAGGCACTTGAAGGGTCCAAATAGAGGGAGTTTTTTAGTGGACGTTGATTGTGTGAATGCAGCACCTCATGGAGGATTTGTATACTACTTCGAGAAACTTCTACTCATTTGGCCAAATTTCAAGAAGTCAACATCAATCATATATATTGAGAAGCAAATTTTATTCAACAAAGAAAGAAAAGAAGAGTACACGATACATTCTGAATTTTACAGTTTCAAGTTTAAGGTATTTTAGAATTCCAAAACAGACCACGAGGGAACATTTCCTTACACAATTGTTTAATCATACAATCATCATAACAATGATTCTTTGATCATTTGGATTTAGCCCTTCAATTCCATGAAAAGTTCTACCTATTTGATCATGCAAATTGTCCACGCAATGCACAAAGGAACCACGTTCCAAACTTTATAATTTGTGGCATTCCAACAACTTAAACATTTGAACCACTGTCTTTGGCATAACCCATGGCACTCCAAAGAACGCACATACAAATGATCAAATATCTCTAACCACTATACAGTGAAGAAGAAGGTGTTCCACTGATTCCCCACTGTTCTTACACACACAACACCAATCAACAACCATCATATTATGATTCTGAAGATTTTTACTGTTGAAATATTGTCTACTGTAATGTTTAACATCGCGATAAATTCCAATCAATCTCCTAATTCATTTCCCTTATATACCTTGGTTTAAAACTCCCCATATTTCTAATACATAAACCATCTCTATTCAGTATTCAACAAATGGTATTCCCTCCTTGGCAACAGCACTTCACAAGAAATCCCACTCATATTTCTCTCAAGCATCACTCCAAAGCCACACCTCAAATACTTCTTTTATTCCATTTTCAGATTCACATAGGGACATTACTTTTGACTTCTTCCCTATAATTTTAATGAAAAAACCACTATCATCCCTCGACTAATTTGGCATGGCGTACGTAGTTCAATATTTCTTCCTATTCCTAATTCCTAATGATTTGAGGAATTAATAACCATGATCTCGCCCCTCACAATGTTTTGCCTCTCTTTTCCTAGTTGAGGGAATGGGGATTTGAACCCTAGATTGTCTCCCCCATTAACACCAAGAAGTGACAATTGAGCTACAAGACTCTTGGCACCACTCTAAAGCAAGCTTGAGAGCCAAACATTAAGCTCTAATTCATAGCTCCAGACAAAAAGGGAAAAACAAATTACCAAAAAAAAAAAAAAATGATCACCCATTCATCACATCTAAATCTTATTGGCCTCAAGCTACCAAGCCATCGTATACTGAATTTCCGGCCACATTCTTTAATAGCCCATTAAGCAATTTACAAATAAAAATAGTTTTTTTTAAAAAAAAAAAAAACTACTTTTTTGGTTTCAGTTCTCCACCGACAAATTGGATCCCACAAACAAATATGTTAAAATTTTCAATTATTCATCCGAAAAATCTAAAACCCCAAATAAATGCCATATTATGTGTAATTGAATGTAAAATTGGACAGATAAAATGGAATCTGAACCAAAAAAAATCTGATAATTGAAACAAGAAAAAGAAATTGTGTGATTCAATTATTAGGGATTTTGGAAAGGAAAGAAGGATTCGATAAAATTACCAACTCGTAAGGGTTGTCGCAGGACGGAGATTTAGGGGATCCATCGTCGTCCTGTTTGACATCGTCAGCGGCGACGATACACGACAGACCAATCAGAATGAAGAGGATCAGAGAATTCGCCAAAACGCGGCGTTTTGGCCAAGAAGAAGAAGAAGCAGCCATGGCGGACCTGAAAGAAGCTCCAATCTGAGAGAGAGAAAAAAAAAAATGGGATAAAGGAATTTTGTTTGCTTTGCTTTTTCTCTTTCTTGTATGAAGGAAGCTGAGTAAAATTAGATTTATAGTTATTTTAGTTTTTAACTGTTTTGAGAAAGCGGTTGAGGAATCTATATATATGAATGATGGTTTTTCTCTGTCTCTCGCGGTCACGGAGGCATCAACTCAAAACTCGTGGTTGGAAACACTAAAAAGAGTCGAGTGACCGGTAGGCAGAGAAGAAAGGTCTGCTACACCCAATCAGATTAAATAAATCTATCCCTCTCCTCAGTAACTTGACTTCACGCAACATTCCTTTCATTAAATATAAAAATATCCTCAATTCAAATCAAATAAATAAAAATATCCTCACCTCAAGTCCTCAATTCATGCCCCCCTTTTTTTAAAATTTAATTTTTACAAATTACACTTTTTAAATTTGTTTAAAATTCAATTCACATGTATATCTCTACTTTTTGTTAAATTTTGTTCAATTCGGTCCTTTTATTTGTCTTTGTCTGAATTGCAGTATAAACTTTTAATTATATTCGATACAAAACTATATGGTCCAAGAGTCTTTAAGGACTAAATTTTGATGAAAACTAATAAAAGATCTGAATTAAACGAAGTTGAAAATTAGGAAATTGAATTGGATGAAAGATTTTATTGAATTTTAGGCAAATTTAAATTGTGTAATTTATAATTTAGCCCTTAATTTTTTTTTTTTTTTTTTGTAACTCATTAGTATAAACCTATAAAGTACACTATTTAAATTTATCTTATTTCCATTTTTGTCCTTAAAGCAATCTGACAAGTAAAGGATATGACTGTAGTATATTTCTTTAAAAAAAAATTATAGGTGATTTCCAAGATTGAGAAAAAGGATTGAGTTCTATTTTGATAAATAATTAGTACATATATATATATATATATATATTTTTTTTTTTTTAATGGTGAGAAATTTTCGATTCATGCTTTAGAGATGAAATTTTAGTTCTATTATTGATACTGAAGCTAATATAGCAACAAGTTTGGTATTTGGATGGGAAGTTATTGGATACTCCAAGATCAATACTCTCTTATCTCACATAAGGGATGGGTCCCACACATGAGTTCCACCATAGGGCTCACCTCTCATGTGCTCCCCGAGTATTTAAACAATGACCCCTAAAATTTTACTAAAAACATGTGATGCATTTATATAGTTGAATATTGCATTTTTGTTTTCTTTAATTACACTTATATCATACATAGCTCTTTAATCAAGGTGTATATAATGTATATCATACATAATTTAATTATGTTTTATTTTTATCAATTGACTTGTATATTTTTAGACATGTCAAGACATACTCTTTTTTTTCTTTTCTTTTTTTGTAAAGATGTAAAGACTTAGAGCATTTGCATAAGCTTATATAAAATTTTTTGTTTGTCTTAGCATAATAACTTACTTTTTCTATTTTACATGCTCACTTTTCAAAACACCTCACATTAGATTATCTAATTTACACTATATTTCATTAAAACCTCAAATTTTCTTGATTTTTTAGTTGTTTTTCTTTCTTTACACACAACAACAACCATATACTCTTTTCCTTCATCATTGGTAGGGATACGTAAAAAAAAAAAATAATAAATAAATGCATAAATGAATAGTGCCATTATAAAATTATATTGTTACTGTAGTAATATTTTATTTTTACACAATTTTGCGTGAACTAAAGTGGGTGAATTTTGTGCTTGATTGGAATGTGACATTTTTTCTATTATATAAGTATTGATGCGAGTGCCCTTACTTGATATATTTTTGTTTGCGTAAGTAAATATCATATATTAAATGAAATCACTTGCAAACATTCTTCATGTATAAGCAATAAATAAATATAGTGTGTGTGTGTGTGTTATTCTTTGGATTTAATTTTGTTTATACACACACACATTAGCCTCGTCACACACACTTCGCGCGTACAATGAGGCTTTTTATTTTTTGGGTTTACACATTTTACTCATGTCAGTTTTATTTTATTTTTTATTTTAAAAAGAAGTTGTATTAGTACTTGACTACTAATGTGAGAGAGAAATGTGGAGGCCGGAAAAAAAAAGTTTAGTGGTAAAAAAAAAAAAAAAAAGTACCTTTGTGGGGGGAAAAAAAAAGTAGTTTTATTTTTTATTTGTACTTGACAACTAACGTGAAAGAGAAATGTGGAGGTGGGAGAAAAAACTTTTTTTTTAAATTTAGCTAAAAATTAGGAGTTTTTAAATTACTAATTTTACATGTTTAACTCTATGATTTAAGCCTTAAAATGGATGAATTTGAGGGTATTTTGAGCATCTAAATTGAGGATCTTAAATAAGAAAAGCCCCTTAAATAATACTTAGAATATATATATACACACACCCCCCTTGAAAATTGTTTTTGGCTCTACCACTAGAGGAGAGGGCATAGCCAAAGGAGAAAAGGGAAAAAAAAAAAAAAAAAAAGGAGGGTAGGGGAAAAAATGGTAAGTGTAAAATAGGAAAAATAATAATAATACATTTTAAGTTAGTTAAAAAAAAAAAAAAAAAAAAAAA
>NW_027070093.1:344709-388285 GCF_002906115.3 Quercus suber
TACCGGCAGCGGTTCCTCTATTTTCTTGAGTTTTACAGAGTTATCTTAACGATTCTTTTTTTTTTTCTATTCTGCATCATGCCTTCTTTTATAGCACAGATCCAGCTCTGGGGTACTGGTGATTTCTCCTTTTTGCCTCTTAGAGTTTGTCCCGTGTCTAGTTGCTTCAGGATTATGTCGTTTCCTTTTCTTCATAGTTTCTTTCTTTTTGTTGCGATCAGATGAAAGTCTCCCAGCTAGCTTCCTATTTCCAGATTTTCCCGTTGGCTGACCTAAGGCTTTTTGCTTTTGCTCCAGCTTTTCCAGTCGTACTTTTCCTTGTCTCTTTCTTCAAATGGTTGGAACCAAAGTCCTGCGTTTTGCTTTGTACTTCCACTGCATGTCTGGGTTATAAGGTCCACGTGCCTTTTGTCTCTTTTCTCTCTTCAAATCTGCTTTAATTCACTTTAGCTGTGCTGCATGTCCTGAGGATCCCGAGCCTCTGGCAGCCTCTGGGGATCCCATCCCAGCTCTTTCACTGGAATTTGTTGGACTTTTTAATGGCCTTTTTTGCTGAAATCTGAACATATATAAGGCCTTAATGTTGATTCTTCTTGCTGCACGAATTGGGCCTTTTTTATTTTTTATGGAATGGGCTTTGTTGTGAAATTTTGGACCTCAACAGAGATAAAGTGAAAACTGATAATGTTGACATGAGAGTACTCTAAAATAATGTGAGAGAGAGAGAGAGAGAGAGACATATAATATTCGTTACAATTGCTAGCCAAGTTGTTGAATAGAGCAAAGTTGTTGTGACTACAAAGTCAAAGAAAACAGAGATGTCAATGCTACCAAGGAGAACACAGGGCCACAATATTTCACATGGTACTGTTTTTTTAGGGAAAATGAAATTATGAATGATTTGTATATAATGGATTGAACGAATTATAGATTTGAATGATTATGGATTTTATTTTATTTTCATTTTTGTTGAATAACTTATTTACTTGTTGTTTTTTGGCCTGGTTTTGTTTTATTTGGGTTATTTTTTATGTTATCTAATTTTTATTCTTGTTATTTTTTTTAAGAGGTTATAGATTATGTTTGAGGGGGCATGATTATTTTTGGAGTAATCCTATATCCACAATATTTTTGCAATAAATTTATGTGACAAACTGTTATTGGTAGGTAAAAAAATTATGTCAATATTGAGCCCAAATTAGAAGTTATAACAATTTACCACTTAAGATTTGTTGTGAAAGTATTGTAAAAATGATGTGGATGTAACATTACTCTTATATTTGTTGAACCTAAATTCTTGTTATTCTTAGATTAAAGTGCTCAATGCTTTTTTTAGGGTAGTCAAAATAGATTAATTTAGTATATTATTTTTTTGCTTCAAGTATTTATATATATATATATATATATATTTTTTTTTAAGTCAAGGTGTTCAAAATGTGGAGCCGTCAATCATCCAATCCACAACAATTTTAGCATCCGCCTGCACCGTCTCATCTCAACAGTACTTAAACCAAATGGAACGTCTTTTTTTTTTTTTTTTTTTTTTTTTTTTTTTTTTTTTTAACTAACTTAAAATGTATTATTATTATTTTCCTATTTTACACTTACCATTTTTTCCACTACCCTCCTCCTTTTTTTTTTTTTTTCCTTTGGCTATGCCCTCTCCTCTAGTGGTAGAGAGCCAAAAACAATTTTCAAGGGGTGTGTGTATATATATATTCTAAGTATTATTTAAGGGTTTTTCTTATTTAAGATCCTCAATTTAGATGCTCAAAATACCCTCAAATTCATCCATTTTAAGGCTTAAATCATAGAGTTAGACATGTAAAATTAGTAATTTAAAAACTCCTAATTTTTAGCTAAATTAAAAAAAAAAGTTTTTTCTCCCACCTCCACATTTCTGTCTCACGTTAGTTGTCAAAGGATCCTCGTGGCAGAATCATCCTCATGAAACTCATTTACATATATGTATATGCATTAAAATGTATATCCTAATCTAAGAAACTAACAATTATTTAGAGATATGTGTATTGTATAGTGTGTTTTTTTTTTATGAAGCACCCATAGAGGTAAAGGGAGAGGACAAAGCTCTATCGCATAATAAAACATGGAAAAAGACCATATAGATCAGAAAACCAGAGCTGCTGGGTTCTTACAGGCCTAGTACGCCCCGGGATCCCACGACAGTATGCCCGGGATCCCACGACAGTACGCCCCAGGGTACTAAGAGGAATTGTATTTTTTCATCTTGAGGAGCTTTATATGACTTGCGCACAACTTGATTCGTAATCAGCCCCATTTAGCTGCGGTGAATCAAGCCCAGTCTACCAAAACAACAAGTATTTGGGCCCGAGATCCTTGTCTCTACTTGGGCCTGTGTGCTAAGAAAAAAAAGCACTCTCACAGTGATCTTTTTATCTCTTGTTTTCATAAAGAAAATTTACCCATTTCTATAATCATTGCTTGTCACTTGAAAAATTCATTTATAATGTGGAAAGTTTAAACTAATTTATCATTTGTATCCCTTCTTTGTGTTTGTTTGTGATAAATTACCAATTCTCTGATAAGCTTAAATTATTAAGAAAATGTGAATTTAATCATTTAACTATAGGTCTAACATTCTCTCTCATATGTGGGCCTAAATTTCCCCTTCAATAAATGGGGCTCAGACACAATCAAAGGTACTAGGTAAACACCAAATTTAATTTGCTTGCTTATGTGCCAATAGGTAACCTGTTGATTTCTTAATCCTTACCATTTTTCAAGAAGCTCTACCACTAGATTTAGCTAGCCATTTTAAGGGGGAGAGATTTTTAAATGGCTACTTGAAGTCTCAATCAAATTACTTCTTTCTTCTTTAAAAAAGTTGGTTAAATGGATTATAAGTAGTCTCAAACCTCTTAAATATTGAAGAAGCCATTTTAGGCCTTTAAGGTTCAGGATCTTAAATAAGAAAAGCCCCTTAAATAATACTTAGATATATATAATATCACACACCCCCTTGAAAATTGTTTTTGGCTCTACCACTAGAGGAGAGGGCATAGCCAAAGGAGAAAAGGGAAAAAAAAAAAAAAAAAAGGAGGGTAGGGGAAAAATGTAAGTGTAAAATAGGAAAAATAATAATAATACATTTTATAGTTAGTTAAAAAAAAAAAAAAAAAAAAAAAAAAAAAAAAAAAAAAAAACGTTCCATTTGTTTAAGTGTACTGTTGAGATGAGACGGTGCAGGCGGATGCTAAAATTGTTGTGGATTGGATGATTGACGGCTCCACTTTTGAAACCTTGACTTAAAATATTATATATATATATATAAATACTTGAAGCAAAAAAATAATATACTAAATTAATCTATTTGACTACCCTAAAAAAAGCATTGAGCACTTTAATCTAAGAATAAACAAGAATTTAGGTTCAACAAATATAAGAGTAATGTTACATCCACCTCATTTTTACAATACTTTCACAACAAATTTTTAAGTGGTAAATTGTTATAACTTCTAATTTGGGCTCAATATTGACATAATTTTTTTACCTACCAATAACAGTTTGTCGCATAAATTTATTGCAAAAATATTGTGGATATAGGATTACTCCAAAAATAATCATGCCCCCCAAACATAATCTATAACCTCTTAAAAAAATAACAAGAATAAAAATTAGATAACATAAAAATAACCCAAACAAAAACAAAACCAGGCCAAAAACAACAAGTAAATAAGTTATTCAACAAAAATGAAAATAAAATAAAATCCATAATCATTCAAATCTATAATTCGTTCAATCCATTATATACAAATCATTCATAATTTCATTTTCCCTAAAAAAACAGTACCATGTGAAATATTGTGGTCCTGTGTTCTCTTGGTAGCATTGACATCTCTGTATTCTTTGCTTTGTAGTCAAACACTTTGCTCTATTCAACAACTTGGCTAGCAATTGTAACGAATATTATATGTCTCTCCTCTCTCTCTCTCTCTTCACATTATTTTAGAGTATCTCATGTCAACATTATCAGTTTTCACTTTATCTCTTATTAGTCTATTTTTCTTTTTCTTCTTATTAGTAGAATGACATTGTATACTTATGTATTCAGTTTTTTTTTTTTTTTTTTTTTGTGACATTGATATATTTAAAATTCTCTATTATTAGCTTTTTAGTGACTAAATAAAAAATCCGCCACTATGTCCTATGCTAATACTGCTCACTTATCTCTTATTTTGGACTGCAAGAATTTGGTGTGGTAGATTTCAAGAGAAAATTAATCATTCCTGGAAGGGGGCTGCCTTACAGTAATCAATGTGCTGATTAGTTGGCAAAGAAGGGAGCTACCTTACAGCAAGATTTTGTGATTTATGATAATCCTCCCATAGAGATCAATTTGCTTTATGATTATGTTGGTTTGTATTATGAGTTGTGTTTTTGTAATAACTCTTACTTTGTTCCTTAGTCTTTACATCAGTTTCCTTCTTACAAAAAAAAAAGAATGTCATATTGAAATGGAATGAAAGTTATAGGAAAAATTAAAAATTTTGAAACTGTAGAGATGAAATGAAAAGAGACAGATCTTAGAGGGTATAATTTGTAATTTAAATTTTTTATTAATAATTTTTGGTCTAAGGGGAGATATGAACAAGAGACGTTGCACCAGGAGGCATAGTCCTCAGGAAATGATTGTGCTACCTATTGAGTTAAATCCACACTAATTATTACTATTATTATCATAATCATCATCAAAATAGTTTAAATATTATCATGTCATTGAATTTAAAATAAAATAAAAATGACAGGAATTTTATTAAGAAGTAACTATAAAGGACAAAAGGTGTACATCTTGGCAATTGAAAATACACAGTATGGGTTTGGATACAATGGTTAGTTGCGGCTGTTTTAGGCTGTGCGTTTTCTCTTTTTTTTTTTTTTTTTTTTTTTTTTTTTTTTTTCACACTTGTTGACTTTGGGCAAAATTTACTGTGCAGTACTGTTAGCACTGTTCACGCACTTTATGTCACTGTTCACGCTAATATTTAATATTAAAAGTGGGTCCACAACACTATTCACACATTTAAAAATTATTTTGCTACAGTGTTTTCAGCAACAATCAGTTTTTATCAACTTTCAGTACAATAAGTACTATCNCAACTTTCAGTAACAATAAGTGTTATCCAAACGGACCCACAATCCATGAAGAAGTCTCCCCCATCCAAACCATAGTTTGTGCTACCCCTATGCAAAAACTGCCAACCTACGAGCAGCCCCTACAGTTTTTATGCCTGAACTAAAAAGAGAGGTGTTGTACCCTGCGGCCAATGTACATGCCTCATCTAGCTAGGTAATATGCCCACACTAGTCAATCTAGGTAAGACACTTGAAGAGCATGAATAGATGAGTCCCCTGCCACCCAAGCTAAAGAAATGTCCAAGTTCTGCACAAATTAGAGAGAGTATAATAATAAATAAACTTCTTGTATTATAGATGTGCGTAAAATACAAAACTAAGCACTCTTATATGTACAAGAGGTAACCTAATAAAATATTATAACAACTAAGAAAATATCACTGACAAACTCACTAATTCTAACAAATTATAAAATCATATGTGGAAAATACAAAAGCACAAATGAAAATTATAAAACTGAGTAGAGGAAAATAAAATGTACAAAATACAAAGACTAATCAATACAATTTTTAATGCATAGCATCAATGAATTCATGGGTTAAAAATTTTGTGCAAACTTCACTAAAGCAGATACTTTTCCATGCCTCCACTGCAACTGAGCAATGCCATACCTTTGAACTAGATTTTATTAAATCTAGATGACAGATAAGAATGAGGTAATTTCAATCATAGGGGAAGAGAAAGTAGCAATAAATTAAAAATATTAGAAAATAAAAGAAGGATGTAACATGCCGAAAGTTTTGTAAACAAAGGTTATTCTATGAGGAATGGAGCTTTTTAGCAAACAAAACAAACAAAGACCCCAACCCAAAGGGGAAACAGAAGTAAAAAGGAGAAAGCTTTTAGGTACATAACCAAATAATAATAATAATTTATGTTAGAAAGAAGCATCAATTCTCAGACTCAGATTGTAATATTCTTGGATATAAATTTGTTACAGTAAAATATAAACATCAACACACGAAAAAGTATTACCAAAACCTTAATATGGTTCAGCTTCATATCTTCATCGAGTGATGCATGGGATATGAGATATCTTGGTCCAGTCCTCCCCCTTCTCTTTGCGACAGCGTTGTTCCAGCTGAGGACACCCACTGATAATCAATTCTTGTCCAGTTGCAGTCTGAAGCAGGTGTGGCAATGCCTTCAGCTTGGGACAGTACTCAATTGTCAAGCAACCAAGATTGGCATTATCAAACTAATTCTTTCCAGCTTGTCCAATCATACCAATCTTCCCACTTGGTTAGGCTATAAAACCCGAGTCTCTTCAGTTTTGGGAATGCAATTTTTGATGATGTGGTTAGCACCTCATCTTGGTTTGGAATGCCATCATGTGTACCCATCCCCAAAAATCTAAGGCACATGGTCTTTACATGATACATATACCCTATTTCAGTAACTCAAGTGAAGGGAGATTTCCACAAGGAGGCAAATTCTCACATTTTTCACAATTTCTCAGTATAAGCTCTCTCAGGTTGGTTAACATCATTAACATCATTATCCAACTTGGTAACCTAGTGCCCTGGTGGTAAAGTACGTGTAAGGATTCTAAATTTGGATTTGGCTGCAATGCTTCAATTACATCATCAACATGATCTTCCATAGCTTCCTCTATTTTCTGAACAAAGAATTCCAGCGTCAAACCTATAAGTTTTTCCTTGTGCTTCAATTCTGCTTTCTCAGCCTCAACCCCACTTACTATATTTCCCAACCCATCCAAGCAAAGAACCCCTTGGAGGTGTTTCAAATTTTTTAACATTTCTATATTGCGTGCTTCATTATTATCATCGCCACTCACAATGAACTTGGTCAACGTTCGAAGAGAACTTAATTTCCCAATTCCTTTTGGCAACTCTGTTAGACTTGAGGTCTCTTCCAGCTCAAGGTGCCTTAAGTTGATAAGCTTCCCTATCCCTCGAGGTAGTCTATAAAGACTATGACACCAGCTAAGGTTCAAGCATTCCAAATTACACAAATCACACACTGCTTCAGGCAATTCATGTAGTTCATAGTTTTTACTTAAGGTATCTCAGATGCACCAAGTTCCATACCTTGATAGGAACTTCTTTAATTGCTGCAGCATTCAAATCTAAAGCCCTGAGCCTTTCCAAATTATTGATCAATTCAGGTAGAGCAATGAAGAGGGAGAAAATTGGAGGTGATAGACCCACTTAGATGGACTTGACCATGCAAGACAAATGGGCTAATGGTGAATGGATCATATGTGAACGGACACATGGTGGACTGAACATGGCAGCCACATGGCACTCAACTGGTCATTTTGTGGTTTCCAAGAAACCCTAAATAGAAAAGACTTGCATCTCAAGATTAGCCCTAGTCCACAGAGTCCCAATATGAATAGAACTCTAACATGAAGAAGATACGCGTATTAATGGAGATTTTCTTTATAAGAAAAAGGCTTCAGGTGCAAGTCAAGGGAGTTTGATGCTACACTACTATAAAAATTCAAAGACTCCCAGAAAAAAGGTATGCATAATTTCTCACAGTTCTGGCACTCTAGGGTTATGTAAAAAAGTTCTAACTTGACATTCGGAGAGTACTTGGCCGGTACTATACCGGTACTATCTGTTAGGTCTTCTCTCTTTTTGTTGTGCAGGAATTGTTTCAAGCACTTGAGGATCATGCGGCTTACCGGTGATTTCATGGCATCATCAAGCAATGTCTTCAGCCAGATTCAAGAGAGTGCGTGAATTCACTGCATCATAATTGAAGACGGGCATTTGGGCATTTGTTCCACTTATCAAGGTTAAATGACGAACCTTTTTATAAAATGCATGCAGACTTGGGTCTTTTTAACTGTCAATCTCCATGATAACACATTCGTATCTAGCTAGTAAGAAATTGTGCAAAGTCGTGAACTATGTCGTGCATCTTGCACTGTATTATGCTACCATCATCGTCTTTTATGAACTTCTGAAACAAAGAGTGTGCTGCTAAGCATTCAAAGTACTCTTGACCTGTCACTTCCATCTCTCTACTTCGTGACGAGCTGAGATAACCTAGTGCCATCCACAATTTTATCAAAACATGTGTCTTTATCTCATAATCTTTGGGAAATACAGCACAAAATGAGAAACACCGTCCTATTGTGGAGGGCAAATCATATAAGCTGAACAACAGAGGAGGGAAAAGGCCCTTTTCAGCCTCTTCTAGTTTCCAAATCTCGCTATCCAAAACAGTCTGCCACTCTGCTTTAGTTCTTTTGAAGCGCATGAGTGACCCTAGAGTTTTTGCAGCTAGAGGCAGACCCTTACACTTTGAAACAATTTTCCTGCCAATTTTTTCTAATGCTTCACACTCTTCACTGGCCCTTCCAAGAAATGCCAACTGACTAAACAATGACCAACTATCCCCCTCAGACAAATTCTGTAGCTGGACCAAACAAGAGCTTCCCATCATCAGTGCTACTCTCTCCTTACGTGTGGTCACCAAGATTGTACTTCCTTGAGCACCGTGCTGAAGACAATATTATTTGAAAGGCTCTCACTTTTTGTAGTCTTCAACCCACACATCATCTAGGACAAAAAGGATCTTCTTTCCCTGAATGTTTTTAGATATATTTTGCAGGATGCTTTCCGGTTCAACTAAACTTTGGGCAGATTGTTCAGCTAAACTTTGGCCTGATCCAACTTGTTCAACTATTGCTTTAGCAATCCTAATCTCATCAAAAGGATCAGAGACACAAACCCAAACTCTCATCTCAAAATGGGATTTCACCTCATAATCATTGTAGGCTAGTTGGGCAAGAGTTGTCTTTCCAATTCCCCCCATGCCTACATGGAGAGATGATGTGGAGTTTCTTTCCCTGTTCACTTTGACCACTCTCAGATAATAGCTTCCTCACTAAAGTTCCTTGTCCTTGTCTCTACGACGTATCTCTGATACATCTAGAAAAGAGCTAGTGTGTTCTCTCAGGTTGTTCAGGAGCTCTAATGGAGTTAAAGAAATACCGATCTTTCTCCCTGGTGAATCAGTGGTGATTCCATCTAGTTTTTTATTTAGTAATTTTATCTTCTTAGCAATCCCATGACAAAGCCAAACCCGACTAAGTTTCTGAAACTTAAGTTCCATGTGCACTTATTAATTTAAAAATGCCAAATCAACGGTGCCACTGTGGTACATTTTAAAGAAACTCAATTTTGGAAAACTTGTGTTACACTTAAAACTCGAATTTCTTGAACTCGAATTACAAAATAGTGGTAGATTGCTAAATATTTCGTAAGCAGGGTAGAATGCTAAATATTTTGCCCAAACATGATATGTGGCCAATTTGGCCTTACTAACCACATCTACAAAAATTGCATTCCCAAAATTGAAGAGACTGGCTTTTTTTTGGGTCTAACAAAATGAGAAGGCTGGTATAACTGGAAAAGCTGAAGAGAAGGTAGTTTGATAACGCCGATTCTTGGTTGCTTGACAATTGATAATTTTTTCTTGTTGAAGCATTTTTTTATTATAAAAAAATTTAAAGAAAAAAATCTAATAATGAGGTTATAGATTGACCATGCTACAAGTTCAATAAACTTTTCATATAATTTTTTTTTTTTTGCATGGGGTTACAGATTGTGATTAATATAACATCGTGTTCTGGAGAATCATCAATGATATTATTTTTATTGTACAACAATTGCATCTTGTCACCGATTGTGAAATTTATTAAGTAACTTTTATTTTAAAATTAAAATTATTTAATCTTCTAAAAAAGAACGTGGCAATCATTGATGGGGCGATAGTGCATGCAATAAAGGAGTGGCTTATATTGTACGGTGGGACTTTTCTTCAATAATAGAACCAGTCGTATAAAAAAAATCACCACTGGTCAGCAGCACTAAACTCATCCCAGTTTCTTTTTCCTATACGTCTCTGCAAGTTATAATTTAAGTATGGCTGAAGCACTTATTTCCCAGATCCTGGGACAACTGATCTCAGTCACTAGCCAACAAATAGCAGAGAACGCGAAATCGGTGGTGAGTGTTGAAAAACAAGTTGAAAAGCTCACAAGCAATCTACAAGCCATTCAAACTGTCCTTGAGGATGCAGAGAAGAGACAAGTCAGGGAAGCCAGTGTGAAACGTTGGCTAGATAAGCTCAAAGACATGTCCTATGAGATGGAAGACTTATTGGATGAATGGAGCACTGCGATTCTGAAATCAAAGATTGACAAAAACAAAGACAAAGTCGAAAACGATGACAACAATGATCTTCTTCTAGTTCCCAAGAAGGTGAGCTCCTTTCCTATCTCTTTCTTGTCTTTGAATCCAGTTAGTCAACTTAGTCGGGCTACTCATCGTCCTGGCATTGCTAAGAAGATAAAAGTAATAAATGGAAAACTAGATGTGATTGCAAAAGAGAAAGATAGGTATGACTTTAACTCCATTAGAGCTCCTCAACAACCTGACCGTGACAGACAACAAACTTGTTCATTTCTAGATGTATCAGAGATACGAGGTAGAGACCAAGACAAGGAAACCTTAGTGAGAAAGTTAATAATACTATCCGAGAGTGGTCAAGCTGAAGGTCAACAAGAAGGAAATGTTAATAACAAGCTCCATATGGTCTCTATAGTAGGCATGGGAGGAATTGGGAAGACAACTCTGGCCCAACTAGCCTACAATGATGAAGAGGTGAAAGCCCATTTTGACATGAGAATATGGGTTTGTGTCTCTGACCCTTTTGATGAGATTAGGATTGCCAAAGCAATAGTTGAACAAGTTGGACAATCGGGTCCAAGTTTAGTTGAACTGGAAAGTGTCCTGCAAAACATGTGTAAATCCATTAAGGAAAGGAAGCTCCTTATTGTCCTAGATGATGTGTGGGTTGAGGATTACAAAAAGTGGGAGCCTTTGAAACATTGTCTTCAGCATGGTGCTCAAGGAAGCACAATTTTGGTTACCACACGTAAGGAAAGAGTAGCACAGATGATGGGAAGCTCATGTATGTTCCATCTGCAGAATTTGTCTGAGGGGGACACTTGGTGGTTGTTTAGTCAGTTGGCATTTCTTGGAAGGGCTAGTGAAGAGTGTGAAACATTAGAAGAAATTGGCAAGAAGATTGTTTTCAAGTGTAAGGGTCTGCCTCTTGCTGCAAAAACTCTGGGGTCACTCATGCGTTTTAGAAGAACTAAAGCAGAGTGGCAGAATGTTCTGGATAGTGAGATTTGGGAATTGGAAGAGGCTGAAAAGGGCCTTCTACCTCCTCTATTGTTTAGCTTATATGATTTGCCCTCTGCAATAAGACGGTGTTTCTTATTTTGTGCCGTCTTTCCCAAAGATTATGAAATAAAGAAGGATGTTTTGATCAAATTGTGGATGGCACAAGGTTATCTCAGCTCCTCGCGAAGTAGAGAGATGGAAGTAACAGGTCAGGAGTACTTTGAAAGCCTAGCTGCACACTCTTTGTTCCAGGATTTCATAAAAGATGATGATGGTATCATAATACAGTGCAAGATGCATGACATAGTTCACAACTTTGCACAATATCTTACACGAAATGAATGTGTTATCATGGAGGTTGACAGTAAAAAAAAGCCAAGCATGGATGCAATCTACAAAAAGGTTCGTCACTTGACCTTGACATGTGCATCAGATGCTCAAATGCCCGTCTTCAGTTACAATGCAGTGAATTCACGCACTCTCTTGAATCTGGCCGAAGACATTGCTCTACCTCATTTATTCGATAATTTGACACGGCTTAGGGCATTAGATTTGAATGCTGCTGCAATTAAAGAAGTTCCTGTCAAGGTACGCAACTTGATGCATTTAAGATACCTTAACTTGAGTAAAAACACTAGACTGTATGAATTGCCTGAAGCAGTGTGTGATCTGTGCAATTTGGAATCCCTGATCCTTAATTGGTGTCAAAGCCTCAAGAGACTACCTCAAGGGATTGGGAAACTTATCAACTTGAGGCATCTTGAGCTTGAAGAGACCTCAAATCTAAGGAAGTTTCCTAAAGGAATTGGAAAATTAAGTTCTCTTCGAACATTGAGCAAGTTCATTGTGAGAGGCGATGGTGTTAAAAAGGCATGTAATATGGTACTGTTAAAAAATATGAAACACCTCCAAGGGATTCTTTACTTGGATGGGCTAGAAAATTTGTTAAGTGGGGGTGAGTCTAAGAAAGCAGAATTGAAGAACAAGAAAAACCTTTTGGGTTTGAGGCTGGATTTCTATGGTCAGAAAAGAGAGCAAGGAATTCACAGTGATGATGATGTAATTGAAGAATTGCAGCCAAATCCAAATCTGGCATCCTTACACATACTCTACTACCAAGGCACTAGGTTGCCAAGTTGGATAATGATGTTAACCAACATGAGCGAGCTTATACTCAAAAATTGTGAAAACTGTGAGAATTTGCCTCCTTTGGGAAATCTTCCTTCCCTTGAGTTACTAGAAATATGGTATATGTATCATGTAAAGACCATGGGCCATAGATTTTTGGGGGTGGATGCACATGATAGCATTCCAAACACAGATGATGTACTAACCACATCTACAAAAATTGCATTCCCAAAACTGAAGAGACTCGGGTTTTTTGGCTTGACAGAGTGGGAAGACTGGTATGACTGGATAAGCTGGGGAGAAGATTGTTTGATAATGCCGAGACTCAGTTGCTTGACAATTGAATGCTGCCCCAAGCTAAAGGCACTGCCACACCTCATTCAGACTGCACCTATACAAGTAACTATCAGAGAGTGTCCTATACTTGAGACCATGCTGCCACAAGGAGAGAGGAGAGGATTGGGCCAAGATACCTCATATCTCAATCAAATTTGATTCATTCTGTACATAAAAAATACTTTCCTTACTCGTTGAAGGTATGAAGCTGAGTGAAGCCGAGCAAGGTTTAAGTAATAGTTTAGTGATAATGACATTTTTTGTGGTGCTCTATTTAACTCGGGTCTTGGTACTTTAATTTTTACTTTTTCTTGTGAGTTATTGTA
Organism: Quercus suber; assembly: GCF_002906115.3. Classification (NCBI taxonomy): domain Eukaryota; kingdom Viridiplantae; phylum Streptophyta; class Magnoliopsida; order Fagales; family Fagaceae; genus Quercus; species Quercus suber. The sequence continues at coordinate 357,848 of NW_027070093.1, forward strand.
ATAAATTTATATCCAAAAGACTTTATTATATTATGAGTGTAGAACTGATGCTTGTTTCTAATTAAAAAAATAAAAAATGTTTTACCACGGTTTTTGAGTGAAGTACGTGGTGTGCATGTTTGTCTCTCCAAAAAATATATAATAAGTTTTTCTTTCTTTCTTTCTTTTTTTGTGATAATTTTCCTAAAAGATTCCTCCTCTCTTTTTTCTTTTGTTTTTTTCTTCTTTTGCCTTTGGGGTGGTGTCTTCGTTTGTTTTGTTTGCTAAAAAGCTTCATTGCTCATAGATTAAACCTGTGTTACAAAACTTTCAGCATGTTACATTAGTTTGTAATATATATCTAACCTATCCTCGAAATTGCTTAACTCTTATTGAGCCATCTAGCTTTAGTACAATTCAATCGAAAGGTATGGTCATGCAAGGATGGATTGTCCCAGACGAGAAAATTACACTCCAAATTCAATGCACTCAAAACTACAAAATATATATGTAAGTTTGACACTCTTAGTTTTGTTGTTGCCTCATAAATCCTTCAAGTCGGCATTTTCAATAATTAATTTTCTTTTCCAAACTACATATATATATATATATATATATTTTTTTTTTTTTGATACGTTTTCCAAACTCTATTATGTAATGTAAATAGCCTAAACACATTATTCTCTCGTCTCAGGTTCATAAACCACTAAATTTTCTAAACCTCCTGCTCCCCATATAAACGAAGTTCTAAACCCCCTGCTCCCCATATAATCAAAGTTCGACAAGAATTGCTATTATATCCTATATTGACATTGAATACCAAATTGGGTTTATATTTTCCTTTTGGCTTTCTTAAACAGAAGGAACACACATTAGACTGATAGGTGCATGTTTTTCATTTAAGGAGAAAATATATAAAATGAATATACTTGTATAAGTGAAATTCATGAGACAGAGAGGAGGAAAGGGGTAATTCGTCACCTACTATCCCAAAATTGTATTCCTTCTTATAGGCACAGTACTTTTTTTTTAGATAATTTCAATCTATAATATCCACTTCTGATAATAACTCTTTATCATTAGATCAAAACACCAATCAGTTTTTGATGTAAACGAAGATTGAATCTGAAGTCTCTTATTCAACCATCAAAGACTTTAAATACAGTGCATTAGAAACATCTCACTCTTTTACTTCTTTTTATTTGAACAACATTATACTCCTCACCCCAAGGTATGTTGTCCTCCCAAGTGTTAGGTGCATGGGGCGCAGGGACCTAAATTCAAGCACCAGAGGGGGATGGGTGGGGTATTTATGTAGTATTTCTAACCAATGAAAAAAAATATTTATATTCTTCACTTAAAAGGTCACTTATTTCTAACATGTAATTTTTTAAGTGTGTTTTTAGAATCTCCAATGAGGAGACCCCGTATCTACACTGGAGCCACAATGTGACAACATAAAGTCCTTAACTCGCTCTGGCTAATCATATTGACTAGATTATTTGGGATTTTCACCAACACTTTTGGATTTTAGGCTTAATTTATAACTTACATCTGACATTATTCACATTCACTGACCATTTAAACATTTGTCCAATCTACCAGGGGAAAAGATATATATATATATTTTTTTTTTTTGATACGTTTTCCAAACTCTATTATGTAATGTAAATAGCCTAAACACATTATTCTCTCGTCTCAGGTTCATAAACCACTAAATTTTCTAAACCTCCTGCTCCCCATATAAACGAAGTTCTAAACCCCCTGCTCCCCATATAATCAAAGTTCGACAAGAATTGCTATTATATCCTATATTGACATTGAATACCAAATTGGGTTTATATTTTCCTTTTGGCTTTCTTAAACAGAAGGAACACACATTAGACTGATAGGTGCATGTTTTTCATTTAAGGAGAAAATATATAAAATGAATATACTTGTATAAGTGAAATTCATGAGACAGAGAGGAGGAAAGGGGTAATTCGTCACCTACTATCCCAAAATTGTATTCCTTCTTATAGGCACAGTACTTTTTTTTTAGATAATTTCAATCTATAATATCCACTTCTGATAATAACTCTTTATCATTAGATCAAAACACCAATCAGTTTTTGATGTAAACGAAGATTGAATCTGAAGTCTCTTATTCAACCATCAAAGACTTTAAATACAGTGCATTAGAAACATCTCACTCTTTTACTTCTTTTTATTTGAACAACATTATACTCCTCACCCCAAGGTATGTTGTCCTCCCAAGTGTTAGGTGCATGGGGCGCAGGGACCTAAATTCAAGCACCAGAGGGGGATGGGTGGGGTATTTATGTAGTATTTCTAACCAATGAAAAAAAATATTTATATTCTTCACTTAAAAGGTCACTTATTTCTAACATGTAATTTTTTAAGTGTGTTTTTAGAATCTCCAATGAGGAGACCCCGTATCTACACTGGAGCCACAATGTGACAACATAAAGTCCTTAACTCGCTCTGGCTAATCATATTGACTAGATTATTTGGGATTTTCACCAACACTTTTGGATTTTAGGCTTAATTTATAACTTACATCTGACATTATTCACATTCACTGACCATTTAAACATTTGTCCAATCTACCAGGGGAAAAGAAAAAACCCATGAAAAGGGACCCCTTTAGTGTATTTTTTAGAGATTGTATTGGTAAAGCTATGGTGGCGAGAGAGCTCTCTGCCTCATCCATTTCGTAGCCGACCACTTTTCACCTGAGAGCACCTCACATCCTCCATGTATGCTATTTATATCCGACTGTCCATCTAGTCCCTGAAAGAATCAAGACAAGTAAAATAATCAAACATAGACATGATTAGGCCCAACAATTAAATAGAAAGCTTAATTAAAAAAAAATTAAATTCGAGCATCATGATATTTAGTAAAGAAAATTATAATTGATTATATGTAGCATCTTTTTTATTATTATTATTATTAGTCATCACAGAACCAAGAAAATTATAATTGATTATATGTAGCATCTTCTTCTTCTTTTCCTTTTTTTTTATTTTATTTTATTTTATTTTTCTTTTAATTAATCATCACAGAAATATTGCGAAAGGGGGGAAAACCATATTGGGGCATTCTTTTACAGTTTTACGTCTAGGTTTAATATTCACCCCCCCCCCCCCCCCCCCAAAAAAAAAAAAAAAAAAAAAAAGCCTCTTTTTATTTATTTATTTTTCTTTTTTTCTAGTTCTCTTTTGCTCTCTTTTATTTCTGACAAGCATTACATTGTCATTGTTAAACAATTAAGGGGTTGCAGACCATATTTCAATAAAGAACCATAAAAAAAATGCTCAAACTTATAAGAAACATTAAGGAAACAAACCATGCTCCAAAAAAGCACAGCATCTCCTTTAATTGGTTTTACAGACATCCCCTTGAGCTTCTTCCCACCACAGCTACATTCACCCGAACCAGCCTGAGAATTAATCAGTAAAAAATTTAAGCATATTATGCAACAAAACTTCAAGAAGATATAATACTTTCCTAGACAAAAATGGAGAGAAAATCAACAATCTGATAGATGAAGGTTTTAACTTCAAAAGTGACCCAACCCCACTTGTTCTATTTGATGGTATGACTATTTCTTTTGTACTTGAGCGAGCCCATCTAGCCTGCAATCCAATAGTCTTGTTTAATACTCAGGTCAGCTAGTGACCCAATTTTAGGCTCGTGCCCAGCAACAGACCATTCAACAACCCAGGTCATCAAGCCCACGATCCTGTTAAAATATTTTGTTGAAATTTATTATTCTAGTGCATGATGGTGATATTAGAGGTACCTATGTTTGAAGGTCATCAGGACCATGGATCACTTTTTTTTAAAAATAAAAAAATAAAAAAAATAAATAAAAATCTGCAAGTTCGAAGGAAGAAAATTAATCAGAGGGTGACTTGTGTGTCAACCACCTGCAGGACCAACTTGGCACTTTTACCCAAGTCCAACAACTTTTTCCTAGGCAGTGTCTTTAGGTCAAGGGACTTCCAAACAGACCCATCAAAAGATACATATGTTATGCATATATTCATTTGAGGAAAAGTTCAGGGCATGTTTGGTTATTTAAATTGCTCATTTTCTATTATCTTTTTTGGCAAAGCCAGAAACCTGAGGCAAAGGTTACTGGGAAATGAAAATTGTCAACATAAGTTGGAAAATGGCTCGAGTGTGACAATTATGATAAGATGATTGTCATTTTCTCTGAAAATGAAAACATTAAAGTTCTCAATAACCTAAAGCAAGATTAGTTCTACCATTCCTCTATCTAAAGAAACAACATAGAAATTAAGCATCAAATTTTATAAGTTCATTACCATAGGGAAATATGTTTCTCCTCCTTCAACGTTATCACTTAAATACATGAGGACTGTTGCTATGCGCTGACCGCCATACTTCACATTGAACTGACATGAAACAAGGGGGAAAATGATTTTGCCTTTTTTCATAACAAAGAGTAAAAGATTTTGAGACAACTGATGAGCAATATCTGTAAAGAAAATTATCCCAATATTTAAGAAGGCTAAATAACTTACAGAATCAGAGAAGTAGTCATGATGTGGTTGGTAATACTGACTCTTCTCATACCTGCGCTGCTGCAAATGTTAGCCTTGATACTGACACATTTCAGCCTTCCTATTCAGAAAGAATACTTCACTAGTCTGCAAATTAGATCCCTACCTTAATACTTGTATGAGTTCCCCATTTTCAACTGGCACTTGAGAATAGACAGAAATTCTTTTTTCAATTGCCTGATCATGCAAAAAAAAGAATATTACAGCACAAAATCAGTTTCTACCAGCCAACAAAAAGTAAGGCCTGCCTCAATTAATACAGAATGGAAATAGAAGTGCAAATATCAACTGCATACTGAAGCTTGTCTATGTGTGATGCACTTTGCAGAAAGTTGGAAATTGGGGTCCTAATCTTAACCATACTTTGACATTCATTATCCTTAAATCCCTTCTAACTGCCACTAGGAGGAGGCAACACTCCTTGATGGGCTACGTCCCAAATATAAATGCAAAGGTGTGACTTTAAAAAGGTATTACTCCACTTCTTGCTGTATGATTATGCAAAATCGCTGTGACAAAAGATTTAGGTTTTGATGCTAATAAGTAATACTTCAACCCCCATCCTATTCTTACAGGAGGAGGAGGTGCTATTTAAGCTAGATCACATCAGGTGATGGTCCAAAACTTGTGGATGAGATCCCCTCAGAAACAACTTGAGATGTCTTTTCAAAATGTTAGAAATAACGCTCATCGGTTGTTGCTTGCATGGATATAATATAAGTTCCTTGAGAAGACATCTCAAGTTGGCAGTATATTCCTGCAGATGTGGCAAATCTTCATAAAACATTCTTCCAAAGGGCTTATTGTCCATGGCCAACAAGTTGTAAGTTGGTCCATGTTGAACAAGTTTTCAAAAGCAAACAGAAAATTTTAATAGAAAGAAAAAATGTTTTTCCATAAAATAAATAACCATCCGTACATGCTCCAAAACCCCATTTGTTCAAGCATATGCCTTCTCCAATAAAGTTTGCAAATCACCCATACACCATTCCTCAATCTAGAGTCAAAACAGTCCAAACATATTAAGAAAAAATATATATATCTATAGTCCAATGGTTTGTTAGAAATGAGCACAGACAAACAATGAAAACGACAATGGACAGTAAATAAATAAGCTCTACATCAACAGGACCACAACCACGGCCACTAATAACAGGCATGGCACATCAGAGGAAATAAACAAGCTTTCAGTATCTTCTAGAGAAGCTAAAAAGTGATGAGAATTGATATTATAGTAAAAAAAGTTGAAAAGTAACTCTGACAGCAAACCAACCTGTATCATTGGATACTTCTTTTCTTCACGATTTAAGAACATTCCTGAGCTAGTCCTTACACTACTTTTAATTCCCTGAAAATGGGCCCACATACTACAGCCATTACAAGTTAAGAAAATAAAAACTAAATAGAGTTTGAAAGGAAAGCAAATGTGTAATGTTTTATGAAGAGAGTATAATTTATACAAATAAATAGAAAAATCAAGAACTCTTTGTTTGATTGTAAATGGATGATGATAGAGAATTTGGTTGTCATGGAGAAAACTGAACCAAAGTGCTAATTTTGGGAAATGGTGGAACCAACAACGACCATGCATCCTAAGCAACCAAACCAGAACCGACGCTAGTTATTGTTTAGAAATGGTTTGGTTACCTCTGCTTCAAACTTCTATAATTTTTCCAACCCTTTATCTAACACCAAACAAAGGCCTAAACGAGCAGAAAGAAAGATGAGAAACAAACCATAGGCAGCACAAAAAACAAGGTGATGCCAAAAACTAAAGCCCTACAAGAGGGACCTCCCTCTCTTGCTCCACTGCCTGAATATGATGATGACCAATGATTGCCATTCAGAACATGAAAACTGCAAAAACCACCACAAACTAAAACATCAAATTTTCTTTCAGCCATAGTGAGCCTTTGTAATCAGAGGGGTTGTGGAGATTCATTACAAAGCAGTGTGCCATCTAAGCAGATCTTGGCTTGATACTGGTGATTGCTATAGATATCTCTAAGGGTCAGTGAGGCTTGAGCTGGGAGTCTGAAATGCTAAAGTTCACCTTACCTCACTAAACCCTAACTCTAGCTCTTCCTAAACCCTACCATAACTTACTGCCACAGTTAAATCCTGCAACATTTTATCCTATTTTCCAGCGACAAAAATCCATCAAGTTTCCATCTTATCCAACCCAAATCAATCTTTTCTGCCTTTAGCCTCACTTCTTCCCCAACTTTTGGTCACCTAAATCTCTCTAGAAACCATTTATGGCACTCCTGTAAGGGGGATTGGGGTGGATAAGATGTGATGGATACTACATAGGAGTAATAGGTTTACGGTTAGCATTTATTACCATCTAATAGTTGGCCCTAGTGATCAATTTTTCTCTTGGAAGAGCATGTGGAAGCAAAAGATTCCTTCTAGAGTGGCTTTCTTTCTTTGGACTACTGCCTTGGTGAAAAGTTTGACGATTGACAATTTAAGGAAAAAAAAGTTTGAATTATGGATTGGTGTTACATGTGCAAGTGTAATGGTGAATCTGTTGACCATTTCTTTCTTCATTGTCCAGTTGCTACAGATCTGTGGGCTATGGTTTTGGGTTATTTGGAGTAAGTTGGGTTATGCCAAAGTTTGTTGTTGAGCTTCTTGCTTGCTGGCAAGGTCAGTTTAGGCACCATCGTAATGGACATATATGGATAGTTGCTCTCCATTGTTTGATGTGGTGTATCTAGAGGCAAAAAAAATAGCAGTTGCTTTGAAGATAATGAGAGTTCTCTGCCTGATCTCAAGTTAATCTTTTTTAGAACCTTATTGGACTGGTTGTTAGTGTGGAGAAACCAATCCTTATCTTCAACTCTTGATTTACTTGATTTATGTAATTTATGTATTTGATTTGTATACACCATGTATACTCCTGTGTACTTGGTTGTCTCTTTTCTAATATCAATAAATCTTAATTAGTTTTCAAATATATATATATATATATATATCTCAAGAAACTAGCCAAAAATTCCCTTTTTTCTGCCATATGTCAGATTTAGTATTGGACCCTTGTCTCCTACATTCACATCAAAACTGGAAGGTTTAACAAAGTCCTTAAAAAGAAGAATTTAAAATAAAATTAATATTAGAAAAAAGCATAAGAAAAAAAAATTAAAATAAGATGAATTCATGCAACAGACAATCTACTACATTTTGGACAGAGATAAGAGTATTACTTAATGTAAAGAACAAGAAAAACTATAGAGGGAAAAGAACGGCCATTTTGCCTACCTTCCCAGTTGCGGTATCCACTACAGTTGAAACTTCAAGACGGGGGAGGGCCATTGCTCTAAGGTAGTCACATTCCTGTAAAAACCAACAACTTCACTTGAAACACTATTTTGTAGCTTCATCTGCAAAAGACTATTTTTTAACTCTGCAAGAATTAAGCAGAGAATCTTTGACTTCCACCAAATTTTGAAATTCAACATTTTGGCAAAAATGACATTGGTGCATTCAGCCCAGCAGTTGAGAGCAATCATCCTATATGGGGGAGATTCTAGCACAACTTATGCCAATAAACATTTATTATTCAAGTTTCGAAAAAGAAATTTTGCATAAGCCTAGACCGGAAGGTACCAAGGAGTATCATGTAATCAAGTATTACATAACATAGAACTTAGATTGTAACAATGCTGGCTACAACATTTAAAAGCAAATGAAATAGAAGAAGTCTTTACATGATCTACATTTTATGCTAATTTCTTTTTTTTTTTTCTTTTTTTAGTTTAAATTTATTTTTAACAAAAATTAAATCCTAGTTGTAGTTCTTGCAGCTATATATAATATAAGATACTGGTTACAGACACCGGGGAAGTAGAATCTGTTATTTTTATTATTATTACTATTATTATGATTGGTAAGTCACACATGCATGCAATGGATATTGAACCAATAACCCCACCCTCCATCTTACTCTTACACAAGGAAGTGTGCCATTTGAGCTCTGCTCAATGGTGGAAGTATTATCAACTCAGTAATAAAAAATGCCATGCTGTGAGCATGAGGATAATATCATAAACTACAGATTTTACAAACTTTGGCATTTGTACCTATCATATTTTTTAAATTCTTGGATCATGGAAGATACATATAGTTTTCAGCTCCACAGATTCAATAAATAAAAATTCAGCTCTAGATTTTATGTTTTCTCAAAACTACCTGAGCATCCCCAAACCTGAGCCTTCATTGAATATATAATGAGCCAGGGTTATCACGCCAACAAAGGAAGGTATTACAAAATAGCACATACACTTACCTCCATACTCAGAAAATTATGAAGTATAATTATTCGAGGCGACCAGCTGATTATTTCGGGTTTGACCTAGTTTTAAGAGAGACAAAGAGAGAGAGTGAGAGCCTTAAGAATAAAAATTTACCCAAAATAAACTTCATAAGGAAATATAACAATTATTTCTAGAAGAAAAAAAAATTCAAATATATGTAGACAGAAGATTTCACATTAAAACCAAATTTATTCCAGTTAAACAAAAAAATGAGAGAAAGGCCATTTAACATTTATATCCATGATAGAGAGAGGGAGAGAGAGAGAGAGTACACCTGTTATGCACTACTCATTGCCTATGCATAACAGTAATTTAAGAGAAATTCAAAGTTGGACAACATCCAATAAACCACCAATACCCTTTATAATTTTCCTGACCCCACCGCACAGCGTGTTCTAAATCACACAACCAAAAAATAAATAAAGAAACAAAGAACGAATAAAAAAAATAAAAGTAAACAACCAAACATAAACACAAAGTCACAATATGAATAACCACAATTCTAGTAAATAACACATATTACTTGTCCTAATCAGAATATACAAAAATACCCCACTACAAGCACAGGTAAGTAGATTTTGGCCAAATTCACCTATACAAGTCCAAACCATTTTAAAATGTGTGTGTGTGTATAGGTACTAAATGTGATATTTCTCTAGAATGGAGTGTGACCATGATATATAGGCAGGGCTTCCATCTTGATCCGTTAAATACAGTTATGAATGCGTATTAGTGTGAGGAGCAAAATTATAATATTGTATTACCATTTATAAATAGTATATTAATATGTATGTGAATTAACCCAAAACACACTTCCCAATCATCAAGTATTCATCAAAATTTGGAGAATTTCCTTATGGGGTATGTCTTTGAAGAAGGATTATTGACACAGAGTATGGAAGTATATGAGAGGTCGGTGTTCCAACAGTGAACAAAAAGTATGCATCAAAATTTTCAAAATGTAAATCATTAAGAATAAAATGCGTTTTTTCACCTTTACCCTACCACCCCCACCCTGGCACTCCCAGGTGGGTGGGCGAGACAGGGGGTTGAGATATAGTGACCTTAAATTAAACATAATATTAGATAACAAAATCGTGAACATACATATCCAAGACGTAAAATTCTTGCATCTTTGTCATTATTCCAATCGGGAATACCTGAAAATTGATAAATGGTAAAAATAATAGATCAGAGAGAAAGCACTCCTAAACTCCACTAATTCTATGGCAGCAAAAATTTTAAAAAGTAAAAAATAAAGATCACTATTTCACAAAATGATGCTATATCAAGCTTCTTGTTAGAAACAGTTAAATATGTAATCGCAAAAACATAATTACTAATTTATGGGGGACCTAAAAAAAAAACCATGTTGGCAATAATACTAATAAATCATTGCAAATAGCATTTTAAAGTTCAGTGAATGATTCAAACTCTGAATGCATAAACATGGGTCCATGCTTTGAAAGTTAAAAACAAGTAACTCGTAGCGTGGGTCCACTTTATGGTTGGCAGAATACAGCAGAATAGAATTTTCTTATGCAAAATCAACTTTGGGAGAAAACATAATAATAGTTAGGAAGCAAACTGACCTCTGGGAAGTTGAAGATAGCCATCATTCTCGTTTCCCTGCAATCTTCTAGATGACGGAAACTCTGTGCCCATAAAGAATGGTGCTTTTAAATTTCATTTGTTAAATTAATGATAAAACAAAATATAATTTAGCAAGCATATATATGAGCACCAAAACATTTTTTAAAGTAAGAACAATGTCAATCCACAATATATATCTTATAGATAGAAGAATATCATAATGCTGACACTTAAGTTCCTTAACAAATGTTTTCTAGATTTGACTGACATGCCTTAATGAGTTTATTGATGAAACAACACTTCTTAAATTTCATTTGTTACTACTGTATTATTGACATCAATCAATTTCAAAACCACAAACTTCTACCATAAAATGGTTCCTCATTTCCCTGAAGTAAAGATATCAGAAAAATAATTAGTCTGCAGCTATCATCAAATCTTCTGCAAATTTCAGCAACCCTGACTCTTTTTTTTTTTTGATAAGTCAACCCTGACTCTTCCTTCCACTAAACTCGTAGCGTGGGTCCACTTTATGGTTGGCAGAATACAGCAGAATAGAATTTTCTTATGCAAAATCAACTTTGGGAGAAAACATAATAATAGTTAGGAAGCAAACTGACCTCTGGGAAGTTGAAGATAGCCATCATTCTCGTTTCCCTGCAATCTTCTAGATGACGGAAACTCTGTGCCCATAAAGAATGGTGCTTTTAAATTTCATTTGTTAAATTAATGATAAAACAAAATATAATTTAGCAAGCATATATATGAGCACCAAAACATTTTTTAAAGTAAGAACAATGTCAATCCACAATATATATCTTATAGATAGAAGAATATCATAATGCTGACACTTAAGTTCCTTAACAAATGTTTTCTAGATTTGACTGACATGCCTTAATGAGTTTATTGATGAAACAACACTTCTTAAATTTCATTTGTTACTACTGTATTATTGACATCAATCAATTTCAAAACCACAAACTTCTACCATAAAATGGTTCCTCATTTCCCTGAAGTAAAGATATCAGAAAAATAATTAGTCTGCAGATATCATCAAATCTTCTGCAAATTTCAGCAACCCTGACTCTTTTTTTTTTTTGATAAGTCAACCCTGACTCTTCCTTCCACTAAGTTTCTAAGTTCTTCTCTTCCAATCACTGGTCCTGCCTGGGTAAAGTAAATTGACCCTCCTACTCCTAAAATTTTCAGAAGATACCATCTTCCAAAATATGCCCCAAACGTGTTCATTCACTTCATGAAAAGGTCATTAAAGTAATTTCAAAAGTTAAAATTTCACCACAAACCCTAATACCTGGTAACTACCAGCAAAACTAAAGTATATGTTTCAAGCACAGCAGCAATGTACATTGGGTGTCAACTCTTCATTTTAGTATATAATTTTAGAATAAAAACCAAATGTTACACAGCAACTTAAGAGTCAAAAGATACAGAAGGAAATGAAAACAAATACAGCAGACAAGCATAAGATATTCAATTCCCATATATATAATATCTAAACACATAATATAAGCAAGACATGCAAGAAAAGGCAAAGCAATATAAGAGCTCTCAATATTCAGTCAGAATTTATAGCAGTTGAGATGAAAAGTCCAAGAAATGTACCATAGGAGGCTTCCAACCTTCGTATAAATGCTAATTGAAACAAAGCACCTGCAATTCCCAAACAACAACGCAGCATTAGAGTTATACTAAAAACTAGCTCTCTATATAAAGCATTGGATGCACTTCAATGTACAACATTGTGATTTTAGTGATGTAATCAGGTTTTGAATCCAAGGAAAGCAAGAAAGTACAAAATACTTGTTCTCTTTAGGAAAAGTAAGAAACACAAATTAACATAATAATATAATCTACTCTCAGTATGAAAATTTCCACTAGACCTGAAACCTATGAAACTCATGAAATAACCTAATTTAAAAAGTTACTGCACAAAACCCTAAGTTCCTAAGCATCCCTCATCAACCATCATTTACATTTGGTATCAAAGCACCAATTCGACATTATATGATCTTGAAATTAACATCTTCTTTCTAGAACAAGTAAGCAGTAAAACAATTAAATCAACCAGGGAAGCATGCATCCACAATTGCACAAATCAAGTAATTTTTTCTTTGATAGTTACAATAGGGGGAGGAATTTGAACCTAGACGTGTTTATTGGAAACACTAGAAAATGCCAATTGAGTTTCAAGGCTCTTTGGCTCAAATCAAGAGATTTTTTTTTGAACAACAACATCAAAGGAACCCATCTACCATATGATTTGTATCTACCACAAATTGTCCAACTACAAATGTAAAACCCTAAAATTTGTGTGCTTGTTTGGTACATCTCATTTTTCAACTTTTTAAAAACGGGATTGTTTGAAAAGGTTGTACCAAAAAAATGTGAAATATAAAAAAAGCTGTCAACGCATTACCAAACAGGCACTTAACACTTTAAATTCTCAAGGTAAAATTATTATTAAATACCCAAGGAAAAGATCAGGAAACCAACACAAAGAAAACAAAGACTGAATTTTTATTGATACAAGACTTCCAATTTTCATTTTACAACTTTGGGACCAATTTTAAAAGGCTTCAAAGAACTAAATTTCAAAGCAAAAACACTCTTACACACATCTAAATAACATCCTATCACATAAAGACTATGTTTTGACTAAAATATAATTAGAATCAATAAAATAAAATAAAATTCCACCAATGAACATAATACAAAAGGCAAACCCTGTATCTCTCAAATGATTAATGGACCCCCCCCCCCCCCAAAAAAACAAATATAAAATAAAATAAAATAACAAAAAACAAAAACAAACAAACAAAAGAAAAATTAGATGAAAATTAGATCCAAGATAGTACACACTCACTGAATTATTAAAAAAAATTAAAAAATAAAATAAAGTGGCAGATGGGTATATTGGATAAAGATGGAAAAGGAATGAACCAGAAGATTTGAAGTAGTACAGTGAAGAAGAGAAAATGAAACATAGCATGAAAATTATATAGTATTAGAATCATTATATATATATATATATATATAAGTGGATAGTGAAGAATAATAAAAGAAAAGAATTGAAATTGAGTACCTATAATCATTCCAACAGTGACGAGTGTCAACAGCCCAAACACGATCCTCATCGCACCCCCACCCATGTCTTCCTTTCTTTCTTTCTTTCTTTCTTTTGCTATCTTTCTTTGGTCTTCTGTTTTTTTTTTGGTGGAAGAGACAAATATATTGTTTGGACTTTGGACTTCAAAGAGAGAGAGAGAGAGAGAGAGACAGAGAGAGAGAGTGAAACGGCTACGGTGGGGAACCGAGAATTTACGTTTGGAGAAACAGAAAGAGGGCACTTTGAACGCCCATTGTTTTTTGTTGCATGTTTTTCCATTTTTTTTTTAATTTATATTTATTTACTTACTTATTTTTGGGATAAGTTTTTTAATTTATTTACCCTTTCTTTGTTTTTTTGAGCGGTTATTAAATAATTTTACAACAATTTTACAATAAAATCTAAGTAAAAAGTTGCATAGTAATTTTTTTTTTTCTTAATAAGTTGTATAGTGGTTTACTGGTTTTCAGAGTGTGACATAACTTTTTACTATAAAAATATTGTGTCAAAAGTTCTATTTTTATTATTTTTCCTTTTATGTTTTGATTTTATTTCTTTAGATAGGAAAAAAAAAACACTTTGAATGGCAGGCTTGTTTGGTAAGGTAACTCAAACAATAGTTTTTAGTGTTTAAACACTGAAAATTGTGGGCCAAAAAAAAAATAATGCGTTTGGTATGAGATTTTTTTGAATTACATTTATTATTTTAAGGTATTTAAATACTGAATTTAGAAAACTCTTCTTACCAATTTTCAATTTTCAAATAACGTTGTTCAATGACACTTTTGTAAATAAGCAAAAAACTGTAAGTCCCACATATTAGACTATATGTCATTACTTAAAAATAAAAATAAAAAGTACCAAACACACAATCATGTTTTTTTACTTTTGAAAAGACCTTATTAGAAATATAGTACCAAACAAATTTTTTACATTATCTGTATATATTACAAGGATTCAGAAAGTTAATTATTACTTTTTTTCCCGCCAAAAACACTTCTAAATTAATTAAACAACAACTTAAAAATGTGGTTAAAATAGTAAATTGGTAAAAGAAAGTTAGTTATTACTTTTTTTATTGTCAAAAATATCCCTACCTAAAACTTAAAAATGGAGTTAAAATAGTAAATTGACAAAAATAATAAATTCTTACTTTTACGTTGAAATGTTTTCCTGCTTCTAATAAACTCCTATTTTTATGTTGATTTAAATTTCTATTTCTACTCATTAACTCCCTACAAAATAATATCACTTTTTTGTTAGTTTTAAAATTCCTCAAATCTACTAAACTCACCCCATGTATTCCTTTTTTTTTTTTTTTTACTTCATCACAATGTAAAGTGATCTTTACCCAAAAAATAGAAGAGCCTTTGAGCGCTAGTAAGTACTTTAAATACGTGTTTTTACAACACTTTTTAAACTATAGTTTTCACATCATTTTAAATAACAATAATACATTATAAATACTTTAAATACATTTTCTCTATAAAAAAAGTACTTTAAATATGTGTTTTTCACGTTTTTAATTTATATTTATTTACTTATTTATTGGATAAGTATTTTATTTACGTACTTAACTTTCTTTGTTATTTGATTCTTTTAAAAAAAAAAAATTCTTTCTTTGTTATTTGAGCAATGATATTATAGTTTTATAAAAAAATTTTAAGTAATAAATTGTTGGCGATTCTCATCTGAATCTACCATGTTATTTTTTTTTTACTTATAATTAATAGTTTGTAACTTAAGTTTTATTGTAAAATTATTGTAAAAATATTTTGATTTTTTTTTTAAGGCAGAAAAAAGAATTTTAAACACCCAACGTTTTTGTTGCACATTTTTTACTTTTCTATCTTTTTAAATTTATATTTATATCTATATTTATATTTATATAGACTAATTACTTACCGTTCTTTATTTTTTTCCTTTAAAAAAAAAAAACTTTCTTTGTTCTTTTTTCTTTTTTCTTTTTTTCTCTCTTATATTTTGACTTGGAAATTTCTCAAACTAGTAGGCCCGGTTGACTACGCGTGAATGCGTGCGAAGTGTGAACACGCTGACGGCTCCTAAAGATTCAGGTTTTTCACTTCTATCTGAGTCTTTGTCTTTTTAACAATTAAAAATATATAAAATAAAAAGAAGTCAGAGCTTTGGAAAAATTAGATTTTAAGATAAATTAAAATTTATTTCTTCAAAAATAATAAATTAAATTATATTTTTCTCTCTTATATTTTTTTTTTCTTTTTTTCTCTCTTATATTTTGACTTGGAAATTTCTCAAACAAGTAGGCCCGGTTGACTACGCGTGAATGCGTGCGAAGTGTGAACACGCTGACGGCTCCTAAAGATTCAGGTTTTTCACTTCTATCTGGGTATTTGTCTTTTTAACAATTAAAAATATATAAAATAAAAAGAAGTCAGAGCTTTGGAAAAATTAGATTTTAAGATAAATTAAAATTTATTTCTTCAAAAATAATAAATTAAATTATGAGATTTTAAAAAGTTTTTTTAAGGGTTAAAAAGTCATAAACTAAATTTTATAGTTTTAAAAGGAGCAAATTAATAATTTGAGGTGCATGTATACAATATTTAATATGCGTTTGAATACTGCTTATTTTGCTGAAAAGTGAAAATAATAAAAAAGTTACTGTTTACGCATGGATTACTGTTCATATACCTAATTGCACTGTTCATGTCCCATGAACAGTGCAAGAGGCACTGGTCCTTTAAAAAAAAAAAATGCTACTCTAAACGCTGACGCAAAAAGCCTTACCCAAACAAAGCTTTAAGAGTAGAGGAGAATGTATGTTGTATTTAGAGTAGAATTAATACAAGTTGTGGTTTAGTGTTAGCTAGTATAAATATGTACATGAGTTCCAGTTAGTTCAACTAGTAAAGTCTCTGATAGTTGAATAAGAGATCTGGAGTTCAATCCTCATCTACACCAAAAACTGATTAGTATCTTAGTTTGATTATAAAGAGCTAGCATCAGGAATGGACGCCATAAGTTGAAACTTTTTCTCAAAAAAAAAAAAATGTGCAAATGTACGAGTATAATTAAATTTAATTATAATTATACGATTCAAATTATATACTTTTTTTAGAATAGATTCAAATTATATATGGTATTAGCTCATACATTTTTTAAATGTGTTTCTTATTATTTATTATATATATATATATATAATTTAGAATTAATTGGATTTAGACTCTTCCGTTTTTGCATCCAATACTTGCAACAAATATTAAAAAATTAGATGGACACGTGATGCAAAATTGGACTCCAATTGAAATCCAATTTAGAATTTACAACAAATTTTATATGGCAGATTGTTACAATTTTAATCTGAGTCCATCCTTGAAATTACTTTTTTGTCAATCAATAACAACTAGTAACAATTTGTCTCTTAAAATTTCTTGTGAAAATGTTACTAAGTAATGCTATAACCAAAATTATTTTACAACATTTTTACAAACCATTGATGTGGCTAGCTTTTGATTAGTTTTCATCTAAGCCTACCATTAACATCATTTTTTCATTACCACTAACCACTTACCACATCAACTGTTTGTAAAAAAATTTATATCTTTAACGTTACTCAACGTTATTTCTCTTAACTTATTACTTTTTTTAAATCTCATGCCATGTTTAATTTAATACTTTTAACGGTAAGGTTTAATTTTTTAAATTTTAGTTACAATAGAAGCGGAGGTATCTAAAACGGTCACGTTCAATTATTCTAAACCACTTTTGTCAATTTATAAAATGCTGAGAAGAATCAGTATTCTATTTTTCAATAATAAACCCTGATCACTTGCAAAAAAAAAAAAAAAAAAATAATAATAGACCCTGATCATTGCATTCATTACACATTTTTGAGAATTGAGATATACTTTTTCATGTTCATGTGTTTTTTTCCCTGAATGAAAGAATTTCTTAAAAAAAAAACAAAAAGCAAAAAACACATAGCCTGTAAAGCAAAGATACCACTGCATATACAAGGATTAGCCAAAATGAGACTCTTCGCATTTCCTTCAAAAGATAACACGGGACAAGGACATATTGCAAGCTAGCTTCAGAAATTGGTAGAAGCAAAGCTTCTATTTCGGACCATAACCCAGATAAATAAATTTAGTAAATAAACGAATTTAATGAATAAAATTGCTTGATATAAATTTAGCACACATGATTTTATAAAATTTGGAGATTTTGCTCAAACAAACCCACTTAGATATTATGGATTTGAAATAATATCTTACACGTTTTTATATAGAAAAAAAATAATATTTTACACCTATTTATTTCAAATCCACATATATTCCTTCTATAAAAAAATTCACATATATTTTTATATTATAAAATTGAATTCCAAACGAAAGATGCATAGAAGGATGGCATGTGTCTTTTTGTTAATACAATAATGATATATATCAAAACTCCTCAATTCCTTGATCTTAGCCAAAAGGCCAAAAAAAGTATTTTTTAAAAAAAATCTGCCATTCCTTTTCATTGCCATTTGAGTTATTACCTATTAGGTTATTCTTAGGTATATTTCCTATTAATTTCCATGACATGAACAATTGTTGATGCCTATTTTTTGACAAAGGGCCCAACAGTAGAAGAAGCCCAACAATATAGGGAAGGTGCGAAGGGAAAAATGGTAAAGGAATAAGGAAACAAGTCCACAAGAATAAAAAAGAAGTTAAGAACAAGTAAATAGGCCGAGGAAACCCAAAGAATGAAGTAGTAAGCTCATAAGAATAAAAAGAGGTAAAGAAGAGGTAAATGGGCAGGGGAAGTTTGGGAAATGAATTAGTAAACTCAATGGGTCAGCTTAAAGGCCAATAAGCTCGAAAAGTAATAAGGGATAAAGATGTGGTAATTGGGTCGAAGAAGCCCAAATGATCTAGTAAAAAGCCCATGGGAGTAAAAGAGATAAAGATGAAGTAAACGATCCAAGGAAGCCCAATGAATGAAATAATGAAATGGGCTGGCATAATAGGAATGTTGGCCAACAAAGCCCAAAATAGGTAAAGATGTGAAAAGTGGGTCTAGGAAGCCCTGAGCAAAAGATGAAGAAGAAGTGGACTGGCACGGCAGGAACATCAACCCATAAGTCCATAGGGTAACAAGAAATAAAAGGAAAGGTAAAGTTATAGCGGGTATGATGAAGTGATATGACATGATCAATAGCCAAAAGGCCTACAAACACAGCTCAGTAGGAAGATGAGGCCCAAGCAACACCCAGTCCAAAAAGGGATAAAAGGCAAGGAATATGAGCCCAAAAGCCTACACATCCTTCACGCCATAAAAGATAAACACCAACCAGTACGTACAGCAAAATCAAACAAACACGAAAGCAACAGTAATGGTGTGAAGGCCAGAAAGAAACAAAATTCAAATGGAGTGGAGCATACACAAAGGGCTAAGGCACCACCTACTTGTACCCAACTAATACATGTGAAGTGGGCCACGGGTCAAGGTTTTCAGAGGGTTTGGTCTAGCAATAAGGAGAAAGAGGGGTTCTATTTTTGGGTTCCCACTCAAACTTCTTTGGGGATAGATGTCCTGCTAGGATGACATCTCACCCAAAAGAGATAAGTATGGGCTGGGACCACTTAATGCATACCATAGAAGTAAGTAATGAAAAGGCTTAATCCTTATCTGGATGAGGGAAGTGAAAAACACAGAGAGGTAAGAAACAAGATAAGCAATTTTGTCTGGGAATAAAGAGTGCTGCAGCCAACACATTCAAAGAAATGGTAGTGGCTAAGCAACCGGTAGGCCAGTAGGCAGTCCTAGAAGGACGCCCATAAGGAGCCAAGAACAGTTAAGGGGTAAAAATGGCAAATCCCACCACGGCAGATGGTATTAAAAGGGGTAATTGTGAACAGTGAAAGGGGGACAAGAGATGGAAGGAAGAAGAGGTAGAAAAAGAAAGAATAGAGAAAAAAGAAAAGAATATACAAAAAATCAAAGAAACATAAGTGATAGGAATAGAGGCATGCATCAATAGATTACCCTTTTTCTCTCCCTCTTAACAGACCCACTCTCTAAGAGATTGAGGATGGAAGCTTAAACCATTTTGGCCCTTTTTCCAAAGTGCGCAACTTCTATGGCAGAAGCCTTCTTTGAGGTTACTCATGTTGGGGATTGGTTCCCTTCTTGGACTCGCTTCTGCTAAAAAGCTAAGCGTACTTTTCTAGCAGACAAGATTTCTTTTGTTATTTATGCTTATTGGGTGATTAGTTTACCGTTTAGTTATTAAATTGTCTGCTATAGCGTTATTTCCATTTTTTGTATTATTCTGCCACAACCTTATTAAGCTATCTTCCTTCTCGGTGTTAGTCTCATTTGTTTCGTTTAGTATTATAGTTATTTTGCAGTACTGTATGCCTACTATAACATCTGCAACATTTGTTCCTATTGTGGGCACGCCATACACTCAGTCTGCGACGCCTCTACGAAAACATGTCTATATTGGGGTAGCTCGACTTGTGCACAAGCTGGTAAAGTGTAGCCCATTTAGGCTAGCCCCAACTCTTTTACCTCAGACCCACCGGCCGCAGTACAGTAGAAGGGATGGAAGCCTAATAACACAAAAAGGCCCACCACAACAGTATATCCCTTTCAAGAAACATTTTTGGTAATAGTATATTATTGGGTAAATTACAAAGTACACTCCTAAAATTTGGGGTTGTTTGGATTTTACATTCTAAAGTTTGAGAAATTGGATTTTACACTCTGAAGTTTGATTTTGTTAGCAAAACCCCACCCTCTGTTAGTTTGAGCTATTAAGTGACACGTTGGTGTGCTGACATGTTTATTTATTTATTGGGCCAAATTAACTCTACTTATTTTCCCCAAATCAGCTCTAAAAAACGACGTGGTTTTAAAGCAAAGAGGACTATGAACCCACCCAAATTCCAAGTTTTATGACGACACCATTTTGGAAGCAACTCAATTCCCAAATCATTCAACTCAAAATGACGAAACCCACAAACCCTTACCTGTTGAAGGACCTAATGAACCCATGTAGTTCAAAACCCAACCCAGCCCTCAGCTCACCGTAAACACACCCAGCTCAACCAGATTAGGTCTAAGACGAAGGTGGCGGCGGCGACAAAGAATCTGGATTTGCCACGATAGTCTTCTATTTGTTCACTCTTTACTATGCTGGCTGATCTCTTAAAAAGCCTCTACTCCACCTTGTCTGACCAATTCCCTGAAGGAACCACCTCTCAATACCTTGGAGCCAAAGGAGACAAGATTATCGATGAGGTCTAGGAAGAGATCGTCGCCATTGACAACACAACAAGGCGGAGGAGATTAACAACAACAACAACAATAGAAATAATACAGCGGAGGAGATGAATTTGTAGGATTTCTTAATGAAGGCTAAGGCGGTGAGGGAGGAGGATGTGATACTAGGTGATAGGCGAGACTAGGATGTGAAACTAGCTGGAGGATTTCTTGACGAAGGCAGAAAACATGTCAGCACACCAATGTGTCACTTAACAGCTTAAGCTAACAGAGGGTGAGGTTTTGCTAACAGAACCAAACTTCAAGGTGTAAAATTTGATTTCTCAAACTTTGGGGTACAAAATCCAAGCAACTCCAAACTTCAGGGGTGTACTTTGCAATTTACCATATTATATTTAGATAAAACTTAGGTATAGTACTTAAGTGTTGTTTCTTAGATTCCTCTCTTAAGATTCAACCATGTGGCTTTTTTCTCATGAGATGGAAGTGTATTTTAGTTAAGTACAATCACATGGCTAAATCTTAAGAGAAGAAACATAAAAAACAACACCTAAAAATTGTACTCCTTATCTAAAAAAAACTAGTCATATATTTTGGTAGTCCAAGTTATAAATTAAAATAAAATTGACACATCAAATTTAGTTTAGCAAATTGAGGATCATGGAAATAAGTAGAAAACTAATATCTTTGATAATTCAAGTTAAAATAATACAAATTTAAAAAGGGCCACAAAACATGTCAAATTCTATTTTGCATGTTGATGATCTTTTTTATTTTTTATTTTTTTATACAAGATAGAAATTTTACTCTAACTTAATCTAAGTGTATATGTGTGTGAAGCTCTCTCTTAGAGATTTGAACCTTGACCCTTGCCCCCCACATCTCACAAGCACTTATACTTGTAGAGTGACCATCGCGCCAAGGGTGCACGATGGTGCATGTTGATGATTACTAATTCTATAGGTTGTCCTGACTATTTTGCAAGATTTTGTTATAGATGAAGTAAACACTTGTGTTGACGAAGAAAAAGTGTTATCATTAGGGAGTGGCAGAGCCCCTTCTTGACTTTTCAAAAATCCTTCCTCTCTCTTATATTTTTATTTAAAAAAATAATAATTTTGGACATAGATTTAAATAATTGTTCCCCTAGATTTTTACTAAAAACATGAAATGCATTTATATATTGTTGACTAATGCATTTTTTTTGTTCTCTCTAATTACTCTTATGTCATACATAACTCATTAAATCAAAGTGTATTTAATGTATGTCATATGTAATTTAATTATGTTTTATTTTTATTAAATTGACTTGATTATTTTTAGATACGACAACACTTACCTTTTTTTTTTTTTTTTGCTAAGATGTAAACACTTACTTTATTTAAGAAAATATCATATGTTAAATCAAAATTTAATTTAAAAAAAAAAATTCATGTATAGTTAACTATTTTTCAATAATAAACCCTGATCACTTGCAAAAAAAAAAAAATAATAATAATAGACCCTGATCATTGCATTCATTACACATTTTTGAGAATTGAGATATACTTTTTCATGTTCATGTGTTTTTTTCCCTGAATGAAAGAATTTCTTAAAAAAAAACAAAAAACAAAAAACACATAGCCTGTAAAGCAAAGATACCACTGCATATACAAGGATTAGCCAAAATGAGACTCTTCGCATTTCCTTCAAAAGATAACAAGGGACAAGGACATATTGCAAGCTAGCTTCAGAAATTGGTAGAAGCAAAGCTTCTATTTCGGACCATAACCCAGATAAATAAATTTAGTAAATAAACGAATTTAATGAATAAAATTGCTTGATATAAATTTAGCACACATGATTTTATAAAATTTGGAGATTTTGCTCAAACAAACCCACTTAGATATTATGGATTTGAAATAATATCTTACACGTTTTTATATAGAAAAAAAAATATATTTTACACCTATTTATTTCAAATCCACATATATTCCTTCTATAAAAAAATTCACATATATTTTTATATTATAAAATTGAATTCCAAACGAAAGATGCATAGAAGGATGGCATGTGTCTTTTTGTTAATACAATAATGATATATATCAAAACTCCTCAATTTCTTGATCTTAGCCAAAACGCCAAAAAAAGTATTTTTTTTAAAAAAATCTGCCATTCCTTTTCATTGCCATTTGAGTTATTACCTATTAGGTTATTCTTAGGTATATTTCCTATTAATTTCCATGACATGAACAATTGTTGATGCCTATTTTTTGACAAAGGGCCCAACAGTAGAAGAAGCCCAACAATATAGGGAAGGTGCGAAGGGAAAAATGGTAAAGGAATAAGGAAACAAGTCCACAAGAATAAAAAAGAAGTTAAGAACAAGTAAATGGGCCGAGGAAGCCCAAAGAATGAAGTAGTAAGCTCATAGGAATAAAAAGAGGTAAATGGGCAGGGGAAGTCTGGGAAATGAATTAGTAAACTCAATGGGTCAGCTTAAAGGCCAATAAGCTCGAAAAGTAATAAGAGATAAAGATGTGGTAATTGGGTCGAAGAAGCCCAAATGATCTAGTAAAAAGCCCATGGGAGTAAAAGAGGTAAAGATGAAGTAAATGACCCAAGGAAGCCCAATGAATGAAATAATGAAATGGGCTAGCATAATAGGAATGTTGGCCAACAAAGCCCAAAATAGGTAAAGATGTGAAAAGTGGGTCTAGGAAGCCCTGAGCAAAAGATGAAGAAGAAGTGGACTGGCACGGCAGGAACATCAACCCACAAGTCCATAGGGTAACAAGAAATAAAAGGAAAGGTAAAGTTATAGCGGGTATGATGAAGTGATATGACATGATCAATAGCCAAAAGGCCCACAGACACAGCTCAGTAGGAAGATGAGGCCTAAGCAACACCCAGTCCAAAAAGGGATAAAAGGCAAGGAATATGAGCCCAAAAGCCTACACATCCTTCACGCCATAAAAGATAAACACCAACTAGTACATACAGCAAAATCAAACAAACACGAAGGCAACAGTAATGGTGTGAAGGCCAGAAAGAAACAAAATTCAAATGGAGTGGAGCATACACAAAGGGCTAAGGCACCACCTACTTGTACCCAACTAATACATGTGAAGTGGGCCACGGGTCAAGGTTTTCAGAGGGTGTGGTCTAGCAATAAGGAGAAAGAGGGGTTCTATTTTTGGGTTCCCGCTCAAACTTCTTTGGGGATAGATGTCCTGCTAGGATGACATCTTACCCAAAAGAGGTAAGTATGGGCTGGGACTACTTAATGCATACCATAGAAGTAAGTAATGAAAAGGCTTAATCCTTATCTGGATGAGGGAAGTGAAAAACAGAGAGAGGTAAGAAACAAGATAAGCAATTTTGTCTGGGAATAAAAAGTGCTGCAGCCAACACATTCAAAGAAATGGTAGTGGCTAAGCAACCGGTAGGCCAGTAGGCAGTCCTGGAAGGACGCCCATAAGGAGCCAAAAACAGTTAAGGGGTAAAAATGGCAAATCCCACCACGACAAATGGTATTAAAAGGGGTAATTGTGAACAGTGAAAGGGGGACAAGAGATGGAAGGAAGAAGAGGTAGAAAAAGAAAGAATAGAGAAAAAAGAAAAGAATATACAGAAAATCAAAGAAACATAAGTGATAGGAATAGAGGCATGCCATTAACAGACCCACTCTCTGAGAGATTGAGGATGGAAGCTTAAACCATTTTGGCCCTTTTTCCAAAGTGCGCAACGTCTATGGCAGAAGCCTTCTTTGAGGTTACTCATGTTGGGGATTGGTTCCCTTCTTGGACTCACTTCTGCTAAAAAGCTAAGCGTACTTTTCTAGTAGACAAGATTTCTTTTGTTATTTATGCTTATTGGGTGATTAGTTTACCGTTTAGTTATTCAATTGTCTGCTATAGCGTTATTTCCATTTTTTGTATTATTCTGCCACAACCTTATTAAGCTATCTTCCTTCTCGGTGTTAGTCTCATTTGTTTCGTTTAGTATTATAGTTATTTTGCAGTACTGTATGCCTACTATAACATCTGCAACATTTGTTCCTATTGTGGGCACGCCATACACTCAGTCTGCGACGCCTCTGCGAAAACGTGTCTATATTGGGGTAGCTCGACTTGTGCACAAGCTGGTAAAGTGTAGCCCATTTAGGCTAGCCCAAACTCTTTTACCTCAGACCCACGGGCCGCAGTACAGTAGAAGGGATGGAAGCCTAATAACACAAAAAGGCCCACCACAACAGTATATCCCTTTCAAGAAACATTTTTGGTAATAGTATATTATTGGGTAAATTACAAAGTATACTCCTAAAATTTAGTGTTGTTTGGATTTTACATTCTAAAGTTTGAGAAATTGGATTTTACACTCTGAAGTTTGATTTCGTTAGCAAAACTCCACCCTCTGTTAGTTTGAGTTATTAAGTGACACGTTGGTGTGCTGACATGTTTATTTATTTATTGTGCCAAATTAACTCTACTTATTTTCCCCAAATCAGCACTAAAAAACGACGTGGTTTTAAAGCAAAGAGGACTATGAATCCAACCAAATTCCAAGTTTTATGACGACACCATTTTGGAAGCAACTCAATTCCCAAATCATTCAACTCAAAATGACGAAACCCACAACCCTTACCTGTTGAAGGACCCAATGAACCCATGTAGCTCAAAACCCAACCCAGGCCTCAGCTCACCGTAAACACACCCAGCTCAACCAGATTAGGTCTAAGACGAAGGTGGCAACAGCGACAAAGAATCTGGATTTGCCACGATAGTCTTCTATTTGTTCACTCTTTACTATGCTGACTGATCTCTTAAAAAATCTCTACTCCACCTTGTCTGACCAATTCCCTGAAGGAACCACCTCTCGATACCTTGGAGCCAAAGGAGACAAGATTATCGATGAGGTCTAGGAAGAGATCGTCGCCATTGACAACACAACAAGGCGGAGGAGATTAACAACAACAACAACAATAGAAATAATACAGCGGAGGAGATGAATTTGTAGGATTTCTTAATGAAGGCTAAGGCGGTGAGATAATTCAAGTTAAAATAATACAAATTTAAAAAGGGCCACAAAACATGTCAAATTCTATTTTGCATGTTGATGATCTTTTTTATTTTTTATTTTTTATACAAGATAGAAATTTTACTCTAACTTAATCTAAGTGTATATGTGTGTGAAGCTCTCTCTTAGAGATTTGAACCTTGACCCTTGCCCCCCATCTCACAAGCACTTATACTTGTAGAGTGACCATCGCGCCAAGGGTGCACGATGGTGCATGTTGATGATTACTAATTCTATAGGTTGTCCTGACTATTTTGCAAGATTTTGTTATAGATGAAGTAAACACTTGTGTTGACGAAGAAAAGTGTTATCATTAGGGAGTGGCAGAGCCCCTTCTTGACTTTTCAAAAATCCTTCCTCTCTCTTATATTTTTATTTAAAAAAATAATAATTTTGGACATAGATTTAAATAATTGTTCCCCTAGATTTTTACTAAAAACATGAAATGCATTTATATATTGTTGACTAATGCATTTTTTTTGTTCTCTCTAATTACTCTTATGTCATACATAACTCATTAAATCAAAGTGTATTTAATGTATGTCATATGTAATTTAATTATGTTTTATTTTTATTAAATTGACTTGATTATTTTTAGATACGACAACACTTACCTTTTTTTTTTTTTTTGCTAAGATGTAACACTTACTTTATTTAAGAAAATATCATATGTTAAATCAAATTTAATTTAAAAAAAATTCATGTATAGTTATATATATATATATATATATGAGATGGGTTCAAGTTACACCTGGTATAACTTGACAAGAGTTACATGTTTTTTTAAGGGCAAATTGCAAATTACACCCCTAAAGTTTGAGGATGATTGGATTTTACATTCTAAAATTTCAGAATTTGAATTTTACCCCCTGAAGTTTGGGGTGTTTGGATTTTACACCATAACGTTTTAGAATTTGGATTTTACCTTCTAAAGTTTGGGAGTGTTGGGATTTTATATCCCGAAATTCTGAAAATTTAAGATGTAAAATCCAAACACCCCAAAACTTTAGAGAGTAAAATCCAAATACTCTTAAAATTTGGAGGTAAAATCCAAATTCTGAAATGTTTGAGTGTAAAATCCACACACCACTAAACTTTAGAGGATAAAATCTAAATTCTAAAATTTCAAGGTGTAAAATCCAATCACCCCTAAGATTTAGGGGTGTAATTTGCTTACCCCTTTTTTAACTATTGATTTTAATTAGATCTAATGGTTAATAACGTACAAGCTACCATGTCATCAACATTCTAAAAATCAATAATGTGAACGCATTTAAAGTGATTAAATTCTCTCATTCAAAAGTAATAAGATTTAATGACGCATTTAATTACTTTTAAGAAGAAGAAGAAGAAGAAGAAGACGGGTCAGGTGGAGAGACAATGACTTATGAGTAATGTTATAGGCACAAACTGTTTTACAATATTTTCACAAAATGATGATGTGGCCAACATTTTCTTGGTTTTCATCTAGGCCTATCATTAACATCACTTTTTCATTTACCAATAATCACTCACTATATTGTAGTTTATAAAATTTTTATAAAATAGTTTGTATCTCTAGCATTATTCATGACTTATTATTCTTGAATGAGAGAATTTAATGACTTTAAATGTGTTCACATTATTAATATTGAGAATGTTGATGACATGGTAGCTTGTGTGTTATTAATTGAAATCAATGGTTAAAAAAAGTGTAACTCTTGTTAAGTTACAACAAGTGTAACTTGAACTTATATATATATATATATATATAAACACACACTAGTCGCTAACTTATGTGATGCATGAGAATAGCTACTAAATGAGTTTCAAAAAAAAAAACATTATTTTTTAGTAGGAGTAGTAAGCAAAAACACATGAAATTGAAGAACAAATTGATATTGAAAGAAATAGCAAAAGTTTATTAGTTAGGTAGAAGAAAGGTTTCAGGTGGCTTCTTCATTTGTGCTTTATCTTTTAAAAAGCAGTAGCTGCTCTGTAGCAAGTTTGGTCACCAAGTAGCACTTTAGCTTCAATCAACTTGTGTTTTAAGTGACTTTAAATACATTATTTTCAATAATGTTATTCTATATATATATATATATATTTTAAGCATTAGTAATAGAATAAGAGACGAGAGAGAAATATATTAATCCAAACTCAGTGTTTGGCTTTAAACTTATCTTTTAACTTATTTTGGGCTGGTAAATAGTTAAATTTATTTTGGTAAGAAACTATATAAAACAAAGATCAAATTTAAATATGCCACATGAGAAGGGATTTAATCTCTACCAGAGGCTTACCGGTTTACCAATAGAACAATATATTTTGGTACCGATCAATAAGTATACTGTTTCGGTTTACTGCTATTATATATATATATATATATTATAATAAATATAAATTTTACCATAAAACATTACCTCAATTCAGAATAAATTATTCATGGTTTTAGATTTTAGCATAACAAAAAGAAAAAAAAAACAATATAAAAACAAAAAGCTTAATTGTTCATTGCATACTAAGAAAACAAATAATACTAATAAGTTAATACAATTAAGTTACCATTCTGCCCTTACAAAAATTCAAAAATTACAAAACTAAAAAAAAAAAAAAAAAAACAAAGGCTTTTTTCTTATATAGTTAAATAAGAAACAATATCTATATAAAGCAACTTGATAGAAAGCAAGTTATTGACGTACTAAGGAAACTCAGAGGCTGTTTGGTTCACTAGTTTTCATGACTCAATTCTCAGTTTTCATAACTTAATTCTCAAAAGTGGTGGACCCATAGTAAAATACTCGTTTGCCTACACAATTTTTTTGTTTTCATGACTCTGTTTTCAATACTCAATTCTCTACTTTTTGAGTTATGAGTTGTGAAAACTGAAAACAACTTTTGACTGTTTTCAGTTTTCAGTTTTCAATTTTCTGTTTTTTCAATGGCAACAGTTGTAATTAACGTTACATATCTGGTCCCACATCTGACTTTTGCTCCCTCTTTATCTCCTTTTCTCTTTTTTTTTTTTCTTTTCTTTTTGTCTTTCACGTGGTCTGGGAAACAGCTCTGCTACTCCTCTTCTTCTTCTTCTTCTTCTTCTTTTCTTTTCTTTTCTTTTCACTTTCTGAGCTTCGTTTTTTTTTTTTTTTTTTTCTTCTCTTTCACTTTCTGGGGTTGGTTCTTTTTTTTTTTTTCTTCTTTTCTTTTCTATCTCCTTTCTTTTCTTTTCTTTTCACGTTAGTTTTTGGGTTTGGTTTCTCTCTGCTTGGGTTCTTCTTTTTTTCTTCTTTTCTTTCCTTTTCACTGGGTTTCCATTCTTTTTTTTTTTTTTCTTCTTCTTCTTTCACTGGGTTAGGTCTTCAGTTCATCCCTTTTTTTTTTTTTTTTTTTTTTTCTCTTTTCCTGGGTCGGTCTCCCCGTGTTCTTCCCCTTTTTTTTTTTTTTTTTTTCCACTGGGTTCGGTGATCTGAGTATTTTTTTTCTCTTTCTTTCTTTCATCTGGTTCGGGTTTGTGGGACTGGGTTTTCTGGGTTCCTAACATCAACATCAATGGCCTGGGCAATTTGAGTTTGCTTTTTTTTTTTTTTTTTTTTTTCATGATTGAGAAATCTGGGTTTGTTCTAGAATATATTTATGCATGTTTAATTTTGTTCTGGATGAGAAATCTGAGATGATAGAGGTGAAAAGGGAGAAAAATGAAAAATGAAAAAAGAACGAACTGAAGAACTGAGAAAGAAGAAAGAAAATGGAGAAAAAAAAAATCTGACCAAGTGACAGAGGTGGGGTCCATGAATAGTGTGAAAAATATTGAGTTATTGAAATAGAGTGATGGTGCCAAACAAGTGTATATTTTAGAGTGATGAGTGATGAGTGATGAGTGATGGAAATTGAGTGACGCAAATTGAGTGAGCAAATAGGTGGCCAAACAGGGGCTCAAAATCCATTTTAAACCACAATTCTTTGATTCAGGCATGCACGGAACAAAGACCAAAGTAAATTGAGTTTCTTCATTCTTTTCTCAAGAATGAAAGTGCGAAAAAAGTGCAAAAAACTAAAAGTTAATTTGGAGATGCAAAATATATGATAATGACTTCATTATATTTAAAATGACATTTTTTTTTTGTCATTATGCTAGTTTTCCATGATTGTGAACCTATGTGTTTTTTATTTTTTGGGAAAATTATTTATAATGAATAGCTTTATCTTCAATGCATCATTTAATGAAACACAAGGTCATTTGTTAAGGACCTAATCTCATTGGAAACCCTCTTTTTTTTTTTTCTTTTTTTTTTTTTTTAAAGATTCCTTACTCTATGATTCTCAAAAAAAAAAAAAAAGATTCCTTACTCTAATGTAGTGATAAACATCTTCTGCAGTGCTAGCATCCAGTACTATTTATCGAAGGAACAAAATGCATTGTATATGATGTCTCTCAATTAGAGATATTATATTGTTGTTGTTGTTGTAGTAGTAGTGTTGTTGTAATTATTATTATTATATAAATGAAACAATGAATTGATATTAAATT
>NW_027070093.1:388310-411935 GCF_002906115.3 Quercus suber
CTGTTCATACTGGCTAGTATATATATATATTTATAAAATATAAATTTTACCATAAAACATTACCTCAATTCAGAATAAATTATTCATGGTTTTAGATTTTAGCATTAACAAAAAGAAAAAAAAAACAATATAAAAAC
Organism: Quercus suber; assembly: GCF_002906115.3. Taxonomy (NCBI): domain Eukaryota; kingdom Viridiplantae; phylum Streptophyta; class Magnoliopsida; order Fagales; family Fagaceae; genus Quercus; species Quercus suber. The sequence continues at coordinate 388,448 of NW_027070093.1, forward strand.
AAAAAGCTTAATTGTTCATTGCATACTAAGAAAATAAATAATACTAATAAGTTAATACAATTAAGTTACCATTCTGCCCTTACAAAAATTCAAAAATTACAAAACTAAAAAAAAAAAAAAAAAAAAACAAAGGCTTTTTTATATAGTTAAATAAGAAACAATATCTATATAAAGCAACTTGATAGAAAGCAAGTTATTGACGTACTAAGGAAACTCAAAATCCCATTTTAAACCACAATTCTTTGATTCAGGCATGCACGGAACCAAAGACCAAAGTAAATTGAGTTTCTTCATTCTTTTCTCAAGAATGAAAGTCGAAAAAAAGTGCAAAAAACTAAAAGTTAATTTGGAGATGCAAAATATATGATAATGACTTCATTATATTTAAAATGACATTTTTTTTTTTGTCATTATGCTAGTTTTCCATATTGTGAACCTATGTGTTTTTTATTTTTTGGGAAAAATTATTTATAATGAATAGCTTATCTTCATGCATCATTTAATGAAACACAAGGTCATTTGTTAAGGACTCTAATCTCATTGGAAACCCTCTTTTTTTTTTTTCTTTTTTTTTTAAGATTCCTTACTCTATGATTCTCAAAAAAAAAAAAAAAAAAAGATTCCTTACTCTAATGTAGTGATAAACATCTTCTGCAGTGCTACCATCCAGTACTATTTATCGAAGGAATAAAATGCATTGTATATGATGTCTTCTCAATTAGAGATATTATATTGTTGTTGTTGTTGTAGTAGTTGTTGTTGTAATTATTATTATTATATAAAAATGAAACAATGAATTGATATTAAATTTTCTTTACTATTATTGCTGCAATTATTAATCTTCTTCTCACCCTCTCTCCCTGTCTTTAAAATGAACCTTTGGTTTTTACAATTTTTCCCGAGTTTTAATGCCATGTTCTTTTCCTCTCTCTTATTAGACTCACATTTTTTAGATTTGCCAATGAAACTTCCATATTGGGCAACACCAAGAAACACAGTACACACACTCAGTACATGGAGTCTAAACAGAATGTAACTAAGAAAGTTAAAGCAGTTCTAGCCCTGTCGATTTAGGTTTATGATGGGTATAATTTGTAAATTTCTTTCAAGGGAGTTGTTCCTTACTTCAAAAATTAGAATCAATTGAATTTTTTTATTAGTTAATTTGTCTTGTTCAAGTTCCTTTAGTAGTAATTATAGGATTGTATGAGGCTATGTAAAATGAGAAAGACATTTGAGAAAATGTATCTGACCTTGAAACTTGCTTTGGAACTTTGCTAGTCTGTGTTATTGAAAAGAGAATTTTATCTTATTTCTGAGCTTTTTTTTTTTTATCAAATAGGAGAAAAATTTTATGGAGAAATTATTTCAAAATTATGCATAGGAAATAAAGTTCAGAGAGAGGTAGAGAAGAGCGAATAAATAAGAAAGCAATTTTGTTTTATTTATTAGTTTTTTATGAGAAGAAATAAGAAATAGAATATATGTTGCATCTCTAGTTTAGTTTGAGTTGTATGTATAGGTATATACAAGATAGGTTGTAATATATATACCAAAATGTGTCTATTGAAATATCATAATCCTTTATATTGGATTTATATTAAAGGTGCCTATTGGACGAAAATGTGTCTATTGACCAAAATTGTGCTTATTGATTGAAAAAATGTGCATATTAAATGAAAATGTGCTTATTGAAATATCATAATCTTTTGGATATAAATAGTGGTTTATATTCATTTGGTAACTTCTTTTCCTTCATTTTTCTTAGAAACACAAGAAACTTGTGGTTCTTCTTCAAAATTTCTATTTGTAGAAGTCAATAAACTTAGTTGTATCTTGAGAGTGAGTTTGTAGTAACTCTTTAGTAACTCTTGTGTGAGGGCAAATCTATATATGTATTAATAGGCAAACCTTAGAGAAAATTTAATTAGAATTTGAAATTAGAATTTAATCTTGCATCATGTGTCTAAATTTATGTGGGACAACTCCATAATTATCCACTCAAGTTTGTGTTATACGTCCGCTTAATTTTTTTTTATCTTTGTACCAAGTGAGTTAATAAGTGCAAAATACTAAGAATTTGATATTAATGAACTATAAAATTAAAAAAAAAAAAAAAAACCAATCATATATTCTCAATAAAAATCACCACATAACAAAGACCACTACATGTTTTATCTTATTAAAAATTAGAAAAAAAAATTATCATAAGAAGTATTAAATTTAGGTAAGAATTTTAATATGTGACTAATTACGTTTACTTAAAAATAATAATTTGACAATTATTTATATTTTGATGATAAAAATTGTATTTAATTTTAAATGTATCTATATGTATGCATGAGTTACATGCTAATTTTTTTTTTTTTTTTAATAATTTGACTAATTAATTATATTTTATAATGAAAATTGTGTTTAATTTTAAATGCATCCATGCGCTTGTATGGGTTACATGTTAGTATTGTCTAATGATAACATTNCCTTTTCACTATTTGACTCCAAAAAAATCGACTTACAAAAAATCAACTGCCCAAACTATTGAGAATTTAGAGGAGCAATATAATGAAAGAACAACATGATCCAATAGAAAACAGAAATTTTGATTGACTTTGAGACACAATTGAATGTTATCATTAGACAATACTAACATGTAACTCATACAAGCGCATGGATGCATTTAGAATTAAACACAATTTTTATTATAAAATATAATAATTAGTCAAATTATTATATAAAAAAAAATTAGCATGTAACACATGCATACATATAGATACATTTAAAATTAAATACAATTTTTATCATCAAAATATAAATAATTGTCAAATTATTATTTTTAAGTAAACGTAATTAGTCACATATTAAAATTCTTACCTAAATTTAATACTACTTATGATAATTTTTTTTTCTAATTTTTAAAAAAAAAAAAAAAAAAACTTGTTGAGAGAGAGACTAAGGATAAGATTTTGATAGTCAAAATTGGGAATTAACCCTGTTTGCCAAACAATATACTTAGTAGACATTGTTTTGAAAGTATATTTCAAATTAACATCTCGAGTCTAAAAGACTCGATTTAGGGCCTATAAGTCGAGTCTCAAAAACTCGATTTTCATGTTTTGATCAGATTTGAGCTGGCGCTTTTCCACGTGGTGTTCACCTAGAAATCAAGTCTTAGAGACTCGATTTATATTTGTAAAACATTTGCAATGGAAAGATTTTCAAGTGTCTGGAGTACAAAACACAAATTAGCCACCATCAACCACCACCAAATACAAGCATAGACCAGCCACTATCAACCCACAACTCCGAGCATTAATCCAACAATTCAGCACAAATCCAACCAAATCTACCCCCAACAACCACCTAAAATCTAGATTAAAAAAATAAAAACCCGAAAACCCACGACCCGTTTGGCTTGTTGATCGGGGTTCTCTACAAGAAAATCCAAAAACCCACAACACTGAAAGTCGGTATTTTAAAGGGTGGTAGGATCGGTTAGGAGTTTGGGTGACTATGGGTTGACTGGATTGGTGGTTTGGAGTTTAGGTGGCTGTCGGTTGGTTGGATTGGGTGGTTGTGGGTTGATGCCTGGGTCGCACAGCGTGGGTTTGGTGCAATATTGCGGTGGTGGCATGGTCTGGTTGGATCGAGCGACTGTAGGTTCTTTGGCTTTTGGTCAGGTCTGCGTGGTGCTGTGGGGGTTTATTGTTGTCTGATGAGAATGTAGGGTGGGTGAGGGGAATGGTTTGTACATGAGAGAGCTGAACATGTGTAACATGTGTGTAAGGAGGCTGAATGTGCAGGGTTAAAGGGTGGGCTTATAAATCAAGTCTTAGAAACTCGATTTCCAAGTGGACGCCACATGGAAAAAAAATGCCAAATCAGACGTGATCAGAACATTGAAACCAAGTCTTTGAAACTCAATTTATAAGCTCTAAATTGAGTCTTTTAAACTCGAGATGTTAGTAAAAAATATAATTTTGTAACAATGCCTACTAATTATATTGTTTGGCAAATAGGGTTAATTTCGAATTTTGGCCAAATTTTGATAGTTTCTTCTTCTAAAAAACTACGTTAAAAGCATTCACATCAGTCTTTTGCTAAACTAACCCAAAAAACTTCATTTTTTCTAGTTTAGCTATTTATATTTTTTATAAATATACATCAGCCTCAATACTCTATGTTTCATCTCTCTCTAAACACATTAAAGATTTTATCAAATTCTAGTATTTTTATAATAAAAAGAAAAAAGAAAAAAACTTTAAAGATGTGCCCTTTAATGAGGAGGAATTTGGAAAGCAATAAATAAGGAGAGAAAACAAAAGTAAAAACATTTAATGATGCATTTTTTAACCGTTAGATCTCTTTGAAATCTAAGGTCCAAAAAATTTGTAACTCTTTGAAGTTTCATCAGGTATAACTTGAACTCATTTCATATATATATATTGGTCCCCTGAAAAAAATTTACGACTCTACCACTGATCTACACATTCAACACTTTTGTGATATTCTTTCTAAAGTATTAAATTTAGGTAAGAATTTTAATATGTGACTAATTACGTTTACTTAAAAATAATAATTTGACAATTATTTATATTTTGATGATAAAAATTGTATTTAATTTTAAATGTATCTATATGTATGCATGTGTTACATGCTAATTTTTTTTTTATATAATAATTTGACTAATTATTTATATTTTATAATAAAAATTGTGTTTAATTCTAAATGCATCCATGCGCTTGTATGAGTTACATGTTAGTATTGTCTAATGATAACATTCAATTGTGTCTCAAAGTCAATCAAAATTTCTGTTTTCTATTGGATCATGTTGTTCTTTCATTATATTGCTCCTCTAAATTCTCAATAGTTTGGGCAGTTGATTTTTTTGTAAGTCGATTTTTTTGGGTCAAATAGTGAAAAGGTCCAGAATCAAGCCACACCAATGGTAGCAACAATAATACTGAATGATTTCTTTAAATGCCTTACTGACAATTTTATCTTAGATTTCTTATTGTCTTCCTTACTCCTTACAGATGATTTTCTTCTTAATGACAATTTTTTTTTTTTTAATATATACATAGCAAAATGAAAAGCAATTGTTAGGTGATTTCAAATGTATACGTGGCATAAATTTATATAGCCACGTGGTGCAATAAAAAGTGGTTAACAAAAAGTCAAACGTTTCGCTTTTATATTATACACACCCGTGCATCATTTTTTTAGACTGAATTTCTATAAGATCTAACAGTTAAAAAAAAAAAAAAAAATTTAACTGTCTATTTCATCATTAAACATTTCTTGTTTGCCACACCATCTAAATTAATTCAAAAGATTTTTTTTCTCTGTCTATACCTTATTTATTACGGTCATATTTAGAGAGAGAAGATTATTCAATATTTATTACAATATCTTTAACTTGTTAAGAGACAATTCTAAAAAAAAAAAAAAAAAAACTTGGTGAGAAAGAGACTAAGGATAAGATTTTGATGGCCAAAATTGGGAATTAACCCTGTTTGCCAAACAATATACTTAGTAGACATTGTTTTGAAAGTATATTTCAAATTAACATCTCGAGTCTAAAAGACTCGATTTAGGGCCTATAAGTCGAGTCTCAAAGACTCGATTTTCATGTTTTGATCAGATTTGAGCTGGCGCTTTTCCACGTGGTGTTCACCTGGAAATCAAGTCTTAGAGACTCGATTTATATTTGTAAAACATTTGCAATGGAAAGATTTTCAAGTGTCTGGAGTACAAAACACAAATTAGCCACCATTAACCACCACCAAATACAAGCATAGACTAGCCACTATCAACCCACAAATCCAAGCATTAATCCAACAATTCAGCACAAATCCAACCAAATCCACCCCCAACAACCACCTAAAATCCAGATTAAAAAAATAAAAACCCGAAAACCCACAACCCGTTTGGCTTGTTGATCGGGGTTCTCTACAAGAAAATCCAAAAACCCACGACACTAAAAGTTGGTATTTTAAAGGGTGGTAGGATCGGTTAGGAGTTTGGGTGACTATGGGTTAACTGGATTGGTGGTTTGGAGTTTGGGTGGCTGTCGGTTGGTTGGATCGGGTGGTTGTGGGTTGATGCCTGGGTCACACAGCGTGGGTTTGGTGCAATATTGCGATGGTGGCATGGTCTGGCTGGATCGAGTGACTGTGGGTTCTTTGGCTTTTGGTCAGGTCTGCGTGGTGCTGTGGGGGTTTATTGTTGTCTGATGAGAATGTAGGGTGGGTGGGGGGAATGGTTTGTACATGAGAGAGCTGAACATGTGTAACATGCGTGTAAGGAGGCTGAATGTGCAGGGTTAAAGGGTGGGCTTATAAATCGAGTCTTAGAAACTCGATTTCCAAGTGGACGCCACATGGAAAAAATGCCAAATCAGACGTGATCAGAACATTGAAACCAAGTCTTTGAAACTCAATTTATAAGCTCTAAATTGAGTCTTTTAAACTCGAGATGTTAGTAAAAAATATAATTTTGTAACAATGCCTACTAATTATATTGTTTGGCAAATAGGGTTAATTCCGAATTTTGGCCAAATTTTGATAGTTTCTTCTTCTAAAAAACTACGTTAAAAGCATTCACATCAGTCTTTTGCTAAACTAACCCAAAAAACTTCATTTTTTCTAGTTTAGCTATTTATATTTTTTTATAAATATACATCAGCCTCAATACTCTATGTTTCATCTCTCTCTAAACACATTAAAGATTTTATCAAATTCTAGTATTTTTATAATAAAAAGAAAAAAGAAAAAAACTTTAAAGATGTTCCCTTTAATGAGGAGGAATTTGGAAAGCAATAAATAAGGAGAGAAAACAAAAGTAAAAACATTTCATGATGCATTTTTTAACCGTTAGATCTCTTTGAAATCTAAGGTCCAAAAAATTTGTAACTCTTTGAAGTTTCATCAGGTATAACTTGAACTCATTTCATATATATATATATTGGTCCCCTGAAAAAAATTTATGACTCTACCACTGATCTACACATTCAACACTTTTGTGATATTCTTTCTAAAAAAAAAAAAAAAAAAACACTTTTGAAATATTCTTTTGGAGTAAATGCACTTTTAGTCCCTACATTTTGATTTTTTCCATTTTAGTTTCTACATTTTATTTTTACCACTTTTAGTCCCTAAACCAATTAACGCCATTCATTTAAGTCTTTGAAACACTGTTCTGTCACCAAATTAACAGAAAGACGGACAAATTAATAAAATATTATTAAAAAATTATTTAACATTTTTAAATGCCAAAATTTTTTTAAAAAAATTACTCAATTTTAATTAAAAAAAAAAAAAAACAAACAAAAAAATTATCAAGCTTCATCTTTTTTTTTTTTTTTTTTTTTTTTTTTTTTTTTTTTTTTCGGAAGAACATTTAACTTTTAAACCCTTTTCTCTCTCTATTCTCAAACTCTCTTTCTTCTTACCATCCGTCTCTCTAATCTCAAAATCTCATCTTCCCTGATCTGCCAAACTCCGATCTGATTCAAACTCTGATGACCCAAACTCTCTCTAATCTTGTTCAAGACTCAGTGATGAGGTCGCCGCCATTGAACTCGTTCAAGACTCAATGATGAGGTCGCCATTACCGTCGAAGAAAGAAACCCAGAAGGTCCACCGTTGTCGTCGCTGTTGTTGTTGCCATCGAACCCATCAAGAAGGCTCGTCGATTAGGTGTACGAAACCCCAAAAAGAAAACCCATAGTTTATTTTTGTGTAGTTATGCCCCGTTGTACAAAACCCAGTCACCGATTTGGAATTGGACCCGATATTGACCAACAGCAAGCAGATCAAGAGGCTGATCTTCGAGGTTTTGATCATGGAGGCCGTGGGGTCTTGATGCCGTGAAAACAATGGGAAAATTTTGGAGGCTTGCATGTGGGTGTTGTGAACATGGATCGGTGGTTGGGTCCGCTGATGATTTTGGCTTGAGTTGTGATCTAGGTTTCAATTGTGTTTGATCTCTTTTTGTGATCTGGGTCTGTTTTGTGTTTGGTCTCTGTTTCTTTTTTTTTTTTTTTTTTTCGTTTGTGTTGTTGTGATCTAGTTTTGAGTTTTTGGTTTCTAGATTTGTGTTCTTGGTTGCTGGTTTGATTGGGAAGAACACAAAGAACTCTGGATCTGTGTTTTTGTTTGTTTTTTTTTTTTTTTTTTTTTTTTTTTTTTTTTTTTTTTTTTTTTTTTTTTTTTTTTCTTCCGTTTGTGTTATTGTGATCTAGTTTTGAGTTTTTGGTTGTTGGATTTGTGTTCTTGGTTGCTGGGTTTGATCTGGGAAGAACACGAAGAACTCTGGGTCTATGTTTTTGTTTGGTCTCTGTTTCTTTTCTTATTTTTTTTTTCGTTTGTGTTGTGATCTAGGTTTGAGTTTTTGGTTACTGGATTTGTGTTCTTGGTTGCTGGCTTTGATCTGGGAAGAACACGAAGAAGTCTAGGTTAAATTAAAATTGAGTAATTATTATTATTATTTTAATTTTGGCATTTAAAAAATGTTAAATAATTTTTTTAATAATATTTTATTAATCCGTCCATCTTTCCGTTAATTTGGTGACAGAACAGTGTTTCAAGGACTTAAATGAATGGCGTTAATTGGATTAGGGATTAAAAGTAGTAAAAATAAAATGTAAGGACTAAAATGGAAAAAAATCAAAATGTAGAGACTAAAAGTGCATTTACGCCTATTCTTTTTCATGTGTTTTTTCCCTGAATGAAAGAATTTCTTAGAACACAACCTATAAAGAAAAGATACCACAAATACAAGGATTAGCCAAAATGAGACTCTTCAAAAGATAACATGGGACAAGGACATCGCAAAATGCAGATAAATAAATTTAATAAATCAATGAATTTAACTAATATAAAATTGCTTGATATAAATTTAGTGACACATGATTTTATAAATTTTGGAGATTTTGCTCAAACAAACAACATCTCCATCTGATTCTCTATATTTTTGTACTATTTGAAGAGTAAATAGTAATATTTACATTTTACCTATTTACTTTTTTAAATACATTTTTCAACAAATTCCCTACCTTTTTTCTATCATATTTAAAATAATCATTTTTATTTGTTTTTATATACTTGTTTCAACTTTTTTTTTTTTTTTTTACTTGAGAGAGAGACAAGGATGAATATTTTATTCAAATAAATTCTTTTGCTAATGAACAGAAGCACTCTAGATGAGAGTGGCTATTCATTAGCAAAACACTTTTTAAACTTTGGAGAGACTATTGAAGTTGTGTTTTTAGATTTTACTCTTTAAGATAGAGAAGATTTTGGTTTTAACTCATCTATTAAAGATGCTCATAAATGTTATGAATTTGAAATACTATCTTACACTTTTTATTTTTTTTTGAGAAAAGAAATAATATCTTACACCTAGTTATTTCAAATCCACATATATTATTATATTATAAAATTGAATTCCAAACCAAAGATGCATAGAAGGATGGCATGTGTCTTTTTGTTAATATAATAATGACTTATGTCAAAGAGTTAGGTTCAAGTTACACTTGGTGTAACTCTTATGGAGTTACACATTTTTTAAACAGTAGATTTATGAGAGATCCAACGGATAAAAACAAAACACTTTTATTCATTACAATATTAAATACTTACCTAATTAATAGTCTCATCATTATCTCTTTCCTCATTAAATATTTCTTATGTCTCTTTTTCTCTCTCCTTATTAAGTCTTTCTTTCCATTTTCTTTACAATTTCTCCAACAAATCATCCTTGAATATCGCTTCATTGTAGATTTATGTCTCTTTTTCTCTCTCCTTGATAGTATGTTTAGCAAATTAATGAAAAAAAAGAAATAAAATTTTCAAGGAGTAAGTACTGTTGTGTCTAAATTCCTAACCAAAAAAAAAAAAAAAACAATTATGTTAAAAAAAAAAAAAAAGTACTGTTGTGTCTAAATTCCTAACCAAAAAAAAAAAAAAAACAATTATGTTAAAAAAAAAAAAAATCAATTACATTCAAGGATGCCAGAAAGTGCATAAATAAGGAGAAATAAAAAACATCAATAGAGAAAAATGGATGAAGATAGTAAACCAAATTTTATCAGATTGTATAGATTACAATAAGATAGAAACTATCCAAATTTGATCCAATTAGAATTTGTTTGTACTTCAAATTCATCCTAATGTTTACGCTCATCATATGACAATAGTATGGCCAGAGGCCTATAAATTCTTACTATCTTAAATACCTTTCTCTTTATTAAACGTCTTCAGATGTAGAAGAGAAAGAAACTCAAGATAGGCCCAATTGTTTAACTCTACTACCGCTGACTTTCTATTTAATTCATAAGAAGTTAAATTATTCATATTTTTACAAATATTGAAATTAGTAGAATGACACTCATACAAACAAAACTTGTGTTTGTAAATTTATTATCATACCAACAGAAAGAAAAAACCAAAAAAAGAAAAAAAGAAAAAAAAAAGCAATTTCACAAAATTTTTACTAAGAGCACAACAGGATGATATAATTGGAATACATTTAATAAAACATGGAAGCTTTTGACTTCTTTATTTTAGTTCACGGCAGAAGCTATAGAAGAAACTGCTAGACAATTTTGCAGTGTGGCCATTCAGTTCACGGCAGATGCTTTTGACTAAGAAAGTAGAAATGTAAGAGAAATTGCAAAAAAAAAAATGGAAAGAAAGACTTAATAAGGAGAGAGAAAAAGAGACATAAGAAATATTTAATGAGGAAAGAAATAATGAGGAGACTATTAATTAGGTAAGTATTTAATGTTGTAATAGATAATGGTGTTTTATTTTTATCCGTTGGATCTCTCGTAAATCTGTGGCTTAAAAAAGGTGTAACTCTTGTAGAGTTACACCAGGTGTAACTTGAACCCACCTCTATATCAAAACTCCTCAATTCCATGATCTTAGCCAAAATGCCAAAAAAAGTGGGCATAGTAGATGCTCTCTCCTTCCCTTGTTTGGTTGGCATTATAAGAAAGAAAAGAAGAGAAAAGAAAAAGAGAGAGCATCTATCGGGCCCACTTCTAATGGCTTCTAAAATTTCAATTTTGTCTATCACCAAAACAAACCCTTTAGTTTTTATTTGTGGTATTTAGGTAAAAACATGTCTAAATTAAATATATTCTTTTATTTTCTTCCCCCACTTTTTCCAAAAATGTAAAAATGAGGCATATATTTTTTTTTCATTTCTTTTCCTATCTTTTCCCTCTCTCCCTTCTCTTCTTTTTCTCTTCCCCTCATTTACAATCAAACACACAGAAAGTGTTACTCTTGTTTTTGTCTTTCTAGTTTTTGCACTTTCCATTTATATCAAATTTCATTTTACTACCTGTTTATCTCTTTCTACCTTGAGAACTTCACCAAGGCTTCCTCAAGAAGTTTTAGTTCTTCTCACGCAGCCACTTATCTCTCTTTCCTTGTTCAAACATAACTGAGTTCTCTTTCTACTTCTCTTTCTTCCTCACCTTCAAGCCTTTCATCTCATTTCAAGGCTGTTACAGAATGTAAAATTTATGTGTGTCAGTGTGTGTATTTTGTTAATGCTTTATTGATTGGATAAAGTTTAGCTACAAAATTAGTTATATTTAAAATTACAATCTTACTCAATAATCTAACCATTGAATTGCATGTTTTTTACGCTTTTAATACACATGTCAAATTTTGTGTCAATAAGATATTATTTATTATATGATCTATAAACTTATATTTTATGTATAGTTTTAAATTACAAAAACTTGTAACTTAAACAATTTATGGATAACATAGTTATTGATCTTTAATTTTCTAGAAATTTTGCAAGTACGGAAAATATAAGAAGAAGATGTAATCCAATGGTATATTCGTCAAAATTCACCTTTAATAAAAAGATTTGAGTAGGGTTGTAGCCTAAAACTATAACAAATTTTGTAGCTAAACTTTATCTTGATTTGACAAAATTTAGCTAGTGGTGAAGGTCATTTTCTTTTGAAAATGGAACAAACTATCAAGAAGATATACTCAATAAGTTGTAAATGGTTGAATACTAGAAGTGGTAGAAGAATTATTTTATGTTTAGTGCATTATCCTTTTTTTTTTTTTCTTTTTTCATTAAGTTGATTTTTTTATTGAAAAAAATATTAAAACTTTGATAAGGAACTTAGATTTGGTTCTTGAGGCTTCATGTTGAGCTTGAGTTTGAGCTTAAGTTTGGCTTGACTAATAAATCAAGCTGAGCCAAGCCAAGCTCAAATTTTTAGACTTCCTAATGAGTTCGAGCTTGAACACAAATTTTAGGCTTGATTCGAGCTTGAGCCAAGTTTGAACACTTTACTTCTATTTTCTAGATGAGCTCAAACATGTGTTACTCAGTAATGCTCGGCTTGTTTACAGCCCATTGAGTGATTTTGGCATTATAAAGTTTCTGGGAGATTATTTGCTAAAGGTGAGGCAAAAGGATTTGTTCCCCTCACATAAAACTCTTTCTACATTCCACATTTCCACTTAAGAAATAGAAGAGAATCAAAACAACGTTATTGAAGTGATAAATATCTTAATTCGCATTATTTGATCTCATTCTACGGCCCTAAATGGTAATAAGAGTGTTAACTCCGAATAAATAAATAAGACGGCTAAACTGTGGCAGCACACGATGCTCCTCACAAATAACGTTGCCAAAAGTAGAAATACAAAACTGTTTCTTTGCTCTGTGACAATAGGAAAAATAAAGCAAGAATAGCTCGCAAAGTTGCTACCAAGAATGAGGATAAAACAGCATCAAGTCATGCTAATCTACTCTCCGACTGTCAGCCCAAAACCAAATTTGTAGTCTTTCTTCCTGTGATCTAGCTGCAAGACATAAATTTACAAAACGAGTAAATAAGCATCTATAATCTGTGCAACAGATCATAGATATGCATCCATCTTGAAGACTACTATATTGTAGGTCCCCAACATGAGTACATTTGCATGATACACACAAGGAAAATGCATTAACTAACAATTGATCCTCACCTCTGCAGAAAGAATAAAATTTAGACCCATATTCAATCGCTCTTCCAGAAAAGCAGACGCACAGCCATTGGAATCAATCTTCCCTCTAAGGCGGCACTGTAAGAAACATAAAAATTAGTCCAGCTCAGATTGTTGAGTTAAAGGCACATAATCAAGCTTGTCATCACAGACAACACAATAAATTTGTCACAAGAATCACAATTATAAGAAATAAGAAAAATGCCACCAGTAATGAGAATTATATATGAAAAACTAAATTTGCTTTAAGTGGAGTTAGGATGTTGCTTGCAACAAAAACCATGGTGAGGAGTTTTTTCTCCAAGATTGCAGCAGAAGTATCAGCTAGTCTAGATACATGCATCAGCTGGGATCAAACCAATCTGTCTATATGTTTTGCCACCTCCCTATGCCCAGATCAGATTTACATCACTGACCCTAGTCCTTATTTTTAACATCCACCACCGTCTTATATTTTTGTTACTGAGGTTCAACGTTCTTAACATAATCCATGCTTAAAAGTTAAAACCACTCCTTATCAATTTTTTTTAAAAAAAAGTTAAAACCACTCTGGTCTTTATTGACTATTAATTGTTATTATATCTTACCCACCCAAATTCGCATCAACTTGGTCTGTTTCATACTCCAAGATGCACACCAATTGAAACATTGATTTCTTTTCACAAACCCTAAGAGGCAACAAGAAATGAGAATCAATTATAAACTAGTATAGACCTCAGTTTTATAGGGGGACCAAATTTAACTCATCATTCCTGCCTATAGCTATTGAGTTCATCCTTCTACAAAATGGATTGGGTCTAGCTGAATAACATACAAATAGTTAAGGTGCCTTAGTAGTTAATTTTAGGGTCCACCTATCCAAGCATTTAACTTAATGACCACATCTACTAAAAGCCTATTAAGCCTATTAAGCCTATCAAAAGACAGCTGAATTTTTCTGTGACTTGCAGCATGGTCTAGTAACAGTTGTACCACACCTGATTACGGGAAGCAGAGACAACATATCCCATGAGGCTCTCACCTCAATTAGGTGCAATTTTGTGAGGGGACTTCAGACTTGTCTAACCTTTCCTATGGGCTAGGACTAGCGTCAAAGTACCAAGAAAAAGGGTAACTACTATAATGTAAAAGATGAAATCTATTATTGGCACTTTTCATATCAAAAAGGTAATAATATATTCATGCTTAATAACCAAAAATACATTGAATACAAAACCACGAAGCAACCCATACAATGGCAGGCAAATTATGTCAGCACCAGGATACCAGAGAATTTACAAGAGCAGAAGTTACCTGTCTAAGGATGTAATCATAACCAAAACTGGCTGTGGCTTCTTTGGACATGTAGTTGTACATTAAGTCTGAAGCTAGAGAAACCTAAAAGGAAGAGAACTGTATAAGAAAATAAACTTGAAAATGATCATAACATATTCTTATACTGCTAAATTTACTCACCTTCTCAGATATCTTCTGAACATAGCTCAGAGCAACCAATCCTGTACTTGCAACTTGCCCAGTGGCAACCTGCAGAAAAATTGGTAAATGCAACTACAGTAAGAATCACATATCATCAAAATTTTAAAAACAAATAAGTTACTTATCCCTGCCCCCAAAGAGAATGAAATGCATTTGTTTCTCCACAAACACAAACCCATTAAAAAAAAAAAAGAAAAACTTCTGTTTTACAAACTCCATATAGTTCCAGAAAAATTTATTGACATGGGACAGATTTCATAAATCTATGTGCACTTGTTATAAGCTTCAGGGTTTAAAGGTTACAGATTTGAAGCATATTGGTGATATTTAGGGTTTTTATTTTCAGTTCAAAAGGTAGACATTAAAAGTATCCAGAGGAGTTATTCCTTGAAGCAAACAAATTGCAAGAACTTTTCTGACAGCAACAAGATTTAACATCTCTAAGGTTATTTCAAGGATTTATTTGGTGGCTTATGGAAGGAAGGGTTTAGGATAGAAGGATTGAAAGAAGAAAGAAGAATCTTGGAAGCTAAAACAGAGGAGTGAAAAGTATGTGAACAGTAACAAGAGGAATAGATGAAGGAAAAAAGGAATCCGGAGAAAGAACAGCTCACACAAGGGCACACATTCCATAAACCAAAACACTCAAGTTCTCATATCAAAATTTTTAACTTTTTGAAAAATGGCACACATAAATAGATGCCATATTCTTGACTTTTTCCAAAAGGACTAAGACTTCAAACATCAACTCCTAATTCATCTTAAAAAAAAAACCTTTGTACCACGGAATGATGAAAAAAAAAGATCTATACTTCATAATCTTCTTTCTGGACCAAAAAGTCTTCTTTGAGAGGGACGCACAGCATTAGTATTTGATCTTAAAGATAGTATTTCCTTTCTATCCATGCAATAGATGTCACAGGATTTATACTCTTATGTATCACTGCGTGCACTATTGAATAGGTTACAAGCAAAATTTTTGACCATTCAGCAATTGAGTTGGGCCAACATGTGAATAAGAGGAGCAATCCCTACAAATGGGAGTTTAATATACATGGAAGTTTTTAGAAAATAAATTTTATTTCTTAACACATGTTAATCAATTCATACCATGCATGAATGAATTTTCCATTCCAGCATGAGTAAAGGAAGAAGCTTGACATAAAAAATGTATATCTCATAGAACCATACAGGGTCTTAGAAACCGCAATAAAAAAATGATCACCATCCCTTTGATTATCTTAATTATGCATAGCAACAAGGTAGATCCAAAATGCATATCTCAGATACTTAATTAATTTCCATAGCTCTTTACTTTACAGTTGTCAATTTTGACAATGCATTGAAAGGAGAAAGGAAAGACACAGAGAGAGAGAGAGAGAGAGAGAGAGAGAGAGAGAGAGAGAGAGAGAGAGAGGGAGGGAGAAGCTTTGACCATAGGAACAACAAATGGGACAAGCACTTAGAATTGGAGAAAAGAACAGCCAAGTATCCATAAATAGCAGACTAAGTAAATTACTATAAATTCACTAAAAATCCATATTTTCTTAAGACATGATTTAATCGCTTTCCATAGCTCTTTACTTTGCAGTTGTCAATTTTGACAATGCATTGAAAAGAGAAAGGAAAGACAGACAGGCAGACACACACACACCACAGAGAACGCGAGAGAGAGAGAGAGAGAGAGAGAGAGAGAGAGAGAGAGAAGCTTTGACCATAGGAACAACAAAAAGACAAGCAGTTAGAAATGGAGAAAAGAACAGCCAAGTATCCATAAATAGCAGACTAAGTAAATTAATATAATTCACTAATAATCCATATTATTAAGACGTGAACTTGTGATAAAGAATGAATAGAAGACAGCATACCATCTTATCCGTGTTGTATCGAGCAGCATAACCAATACCAGACTTCCGATGCTGACCAGCCCAAAACACTTCACCACCAAAAGACAAATTGGGGGTCACACTCTGAAAAACATAAAAGTTATTTCAGTAAAAGACTATTAAATGGTATTGCTACACCAAACTATAAAAAGAAAAACACAAAAAAAAAAAAAAAAAAAAAAATCCAAGAAATTAATCAATTGGCAAGATGATAAAACAGCTTATCAAAAAATGGCAACATAATGTAACTATTTCCAGTTTGGTGAGGACAAGGAATGATCTTTCAAATGGATCATAACTAGTGAGTTATATACATTTTTTGGATTTCTCGTTGTCTGCAGTACACAATTTTTTTCTGCGACAATTTTATTTCCGGCCAATGTTTCCACAAACAAGCAGATTACATCAAGAACTCTATGCTATTTGCCACCCATATAATTATCACCAATTTATTATCACATATCCATGAGCAGCTTCATAGTATTAAATTTAAAATATTAATCACAATCCATCATAATAAGTGTAAAAAAAGAATGGCTTGGTTCCAGTATCTTATACCTGTATATAATTTGCTCCAAGTAAGGCACCATTTCCCAGCTGAAACTGGGACCTGTAGTCTTTGCCCTGCACAAAGTACATCATTCAACAAATTAGAGATACCAAAATGTCAATCCAAGCATTACTATTTTAGGAGAGCTTTGGAAAGACCCAACCCAAAGATGTCAAAGAAAGGGCAAAATGAAAAAAAAAATGCAGAAGGTCATTGGAAGTATCATTTTTTTTTTTTTTTTTTTTTTTTTTACTTTGGGCTTGGTAAGTCACAAATGCAACCTAGGTCTCAAACCCAGGACCTCACCTCTACCCCTTTCTCATAGGTAAAGAAAGTGTCATTAGAGCTAGAGCTCATTGGCAATATTACTTCTGTTGCACTCGCTCACAAGAGTTGAACCTATCCAGTATCCACCCACTCCTTTGCCATGTAAGCGAACGCCCAAAAGAAAGATTCCTACTTAATTTTTGAAATAAAGGTTCTCCATCAGACATTACTCATGTTTTTCATCTACTTTTTTTTTTCCTCTATTAGATTAAAATCCTGGGATAAAAAAGGGGGAATAACCCCCTACCCCCCAACAAACCCACGCATGCGTGGTTTTGATCCTAGGTCTCTACTACAATTCCAAGACACTTTGCCAACTAGACTATCCAACAACTTCCAGCCCTTACTACTTAGAGAGAGAGAGAGAGAGAGAGAGAGAGAGAGAGAGCCCAATGTTGCTGAACAATGGTTAGTGGTTACAAGAATATTATCTGAAGATAGGGTCCACTTCACACTTTGATACAGAAATTTCTTCCTTATTAGCATGTGAACAAGAATCTGATGGAATCCACAGCCATCAAATGATTTCCAGATTTCTGTCTCTCCCGAGGTAAAGAAAAAACTAGTTATCTCAATTCATAATCTGAATAATTGACAAGAACATCATACTCATATGTTCTTTAACAAAATAATAATTTAACTATAGATAAAGAAAATGTGCATCTGTCACAACTTGCGACCTTAATGAAACTTTTCTTACATGACAGATTTTATTAACAATAAAGTGTCAGCCACTAAGTACTTATGCAGGTACTCAGAAATATTCCCTAGATTAGGTGCCTCTGCAGCCTAGAACACTCTGATAGCATATCGCAAAAAACTAACAATTATGTAAATGCACCAACATCATCACTAAAAGCACAACGAGAAAATGTAAACATATTTACAAGTAAGGAAAAAGAGAAGCTTCACCTTGTAATCAAAATAGGCCATTCCGTGTGACATATGTGGCTCATTTGTAAGCTGGAAAAGCACAAGAAAATTTAATCAACTGCCTTAGACATTATAAGGCACAATGCCAGCAAAAAAGGGAAAAACTCCATCATCATTTATCAAGGGATGTTAATATATGCGTATTTACCTGAGCATTACCCTTGAAAGAAAGATTGTCGGTTAAATCACACTTCACTCTTGCATTGAGCCTCCCATCAGTCATTATTCTCCCAAAAAGCATCAGCTACACAAAAGCAATTCACACCAACAGCGAAGTTTTCAATTCTAATTCATCACTGGATTTTTATTTTATTTTTTAAAAACTCCTTCAACCAGAGGTCACACTTACCTTTGGGTCTATAAAGTTGGCACCAAATTCATAGTGAGCAGTAGGGATTTTAATGGTTTCAGAAGATTGTGAAGGAATCTCCATTGGTCCCATGAACACGCTGACCGATTGTGAACAACAAATAATTACTATCAAAATCGACAGCGATATAAAAAATAAAAAAAAAAAATAAAAAAAATTGTAAACCCAAGAAACAAATGCCAAAATACATTGTTGGTACATAAATTTAGCACGACTGATTTTAGTCCCTCCAATTTAAAGCAATCACTTTTAGTCCTAACAAACTTTTTTAGTCTCTAATGAAGAACAATCACTTAAAGTTTGCCAGAGACTAAAAGTAACCAATTTAAAATTTTGAGACTAAAGTCGCTCCTGGGCAAAAAGTTTAGGCACTACAGAGAATTGTACTCAGACAAAGAGAGAGGAGCAAAGCTACCTGTGGCTGAGTGAGAACCTCTGATTGAGTCCTCTGGTAAAATCAAAGCGCATCCCTTCAAATAGTTCTGGCTTTAAAGACACTGCCAAAACAAAATACACAGATTCAACACAAAAATTAGAAGCAAAAAAAAAAAAAAGAAGCCCATTTAACAGTTTTAGCAATTACATATTCTGATCCTATAGATTAGCAGAACACAAAAGAAAATCCACCTAAAATCATCAATTGGGTCCAAATTCACATGTAACAAAAATAAATCTTACCCACTCAAAATCAAAAGCATGGAAAAACGAACAAAAATTGGAAAGAGTGAGAGTAGAAAAGAAGAAGAAGAGAGACAAACTGAAAGCTTCACGGTGGATCTCCTCATAGGGAATAGGACAAGGGAGGTTGAAGTAATCGACTTTTTCGTTCTCTTTCTTCATCTGTGGTAGCGCAGTGGTACTACTAGTTGGAGGAGCAGTGGCAGTGGCAGTTGCCATTGTTGTAACTCAATGAGTTATTTTGATCTCACAGAGAGAGAGAGAGAGAGAGAGAGAGAGAGAGAGGTCTGTGGGTAGAGTGTAAAAGACTAAACCCCAGACAGAGTTGAGAGAGAGGATCTAAAACTAAAACTAAAACCCTAGGAGCTTGTTCGTTGTTATTAAGGTTGTTGTTGCACTTCTTGGGCTCTAACTCGGAAAAGTTTAAGTCAAACCCCGGTTCCAAATTTTGCCTTTAGATGCTAATGCTAGTCAGTTTCGTGGTTGCCACTCGGTTGGTTTGGCAAATAAGCAGCTTAAATTTTGGACTTGGACTGTTAAACGAGTCATGCGTAAGTATAATTGTCCTGCTTAGAGGTTTTTCTAATTTTTTTATATAAAAGTTTAATAATTTGTAACAATTTTTTTTTTTTATGTAAACAATAATTTGTAAATTTGAAATTACTACATTTTTTAGTAAATATTTATTTTTTTGTGTTTCTTTTACACAATTTGATACTTATTCAAATTGCACAGTTTATGTTCTAAATTTAGTCTGTGCTTTACTGTAATAGTAATCAAAGAAAAAAGCACCTTACTATTGTAATTAAAAAAAAAAAGAAGCAATGATTAAGCTTTAACCTACAAATGTGTATTTAAAAAAAAAAAAAAAAAAAAAGAGAACTAAAAGAAAAAAAAAAAAATTGAAGAAGACCCAAAGTCCAAATAATTAGAAGGCTTGATTTCTTTGTAAAAACAAAATTGAAAAAAGTAGGATACATTGACACACATGTTATACTGAAACAATTAGAACTGCACTTTGATACTTATCCAAATTGCACAGTTTGTGTTCTAAATTTAGTCTGTGTTCTACTATAATAGTAATCAAAGAAAAAAGCACCGTAATATTGTAATAAAAAGAAGCAAAGATTAAGCTTTAACCCACAAACGCGTATTAAAAAAAAAAAAAAAGGATAACCAAAAGAAAATAAAGAAATAAAGAAGACCCAAAGTCCAAATAATTAGAAGGCTGTTGAGTTATTTATAAAAACAAAATTGAAAAGAGTAATGTACATTAACACACATGTTATACTCGAACAATTAGAATTGCACTTTTGTTTTTGTAAGTAAAGTTTTCTCTCTTTTGGATTTTAAATTTAGAAAAGATGATGATGATAGTATAGAGGAAAAAAAGATAGAACTAAGAGGAATTGAGGAAGAAATAAATTGAAGAAGTTGAGTAACTAATGTGACAATTGTCTTATTTTGTAGGCAATGTTTTACATGGGAGTTAGAGATTTTTTTAGCATGTTATCCTTAAGTTTTATCTCTACTTTTTAGTATTTTTTTTTTCTTCAAAATCAAAACAAAGAGATTTGAGGGGGGAAAAAACCAAACGTGAGATGAGATTACAAAGCATGGGTTACGGGTATTAAAAAAAGTTAAGTTTATTTTTTTATGCAAAAAAAAAAGAGAGAGAAGAAGAAGAAGAAGAAGAAGAAGAAGAAGAAGAAAAGTGAAAACGTGGAGTAATGCTTAGTTTGAAAATCAACTGAACTTAAACGTGAGAGTTAAACGCTGCCTATTTCAACTGAACTTAAACGTGGGAGTTAAACGCTGCCTATTTTGTAGGCAAGGTTATATGTGAAAGTTAAAGATATATTTTTACTATGTTATCCTCAAGATTTGCTGCTACTTAAATTTAGAATGTAAGAGTATTTTGGAACCAAAAAAGTGTTCAGTCCAAATAGGGGATGCCCTTCAAATAGGAGAATAGATAACACACCCATAGTTGAACATGAACCTTGATTTAATTATATATTTATATATTTATGTAAACTTGAGGTTTTTTTTATTTTGTTGAGAATTTACACTTTTCTACCTTAAATTATACAAAAGTTTACCCTTTGCCCCATAAGCTATGAAAAAGCACAATCAACCCCCTAAAATCAAAATTTTGTAACACTTAACCCTTGTTGTTAGTTTGGTGTTTACTTTGATATAAATTTATAGGCATGTGCACAACACGTGACATTTGATGAGCTGGACTCCAATAACTAAAATGAAAAGATTATTTACTCCTCTCTCCCTCTCTGTGAGAAGACCCAAAACAAGTCTCTAATTTTTCTCTAAATCTTTTTTGCCAGATAGAGAAGAAGATGAACAAAAATTCAAAAACCCAGATCACCAAAATAAGGAGAATAGATCAAACAACAAACTCAGATCAAACACTGGGATTAACAAGTTTGAAACAATACACTAACCTAAGCCTTATTTGCCAATCCCAATTCCAATCCCAACTGATTACCTACCTTAGGCCCGATCTCAAGAGAGAAAACTTCACTAATGAACTCATCATCAACGTTCTTGGCTTACTTGGAAACAAGTACACAATACTTATTAATTATTCCCTTTGACTAATACTTTTGAAAATAATGTGTACCCATGAGTAATAATCCTCTTATATAGGGACGAGTCCCACATTTAAGGGGTCTACCTTTATGTAAAAATGTGGTTACACTAAATCGATACATAATAAATTCTCTCCCAAACAATGCTTTTTTAAAAATTGAAATGAATTTTTTATTAATCAATGGGTGGAATGTGAATGTGAATTTGTCGATTTTGATTCGTATATCAATTCAAAACCAACCAATAATCCATGAACCAATAAAATTTTTTAAAATTTCAACTTTCTATTTTAGTGTGACTAAATCAAGAATTATACTTAAATCAAAGAATATTTTAAGTTACACAAAAAATAATTTTAAAATATTTTGAAATTTTTATAATTGAATTTTAATTAGATTATTACTATTTTATTAAAAAAAAAAGGCTTTGATAATAAAATTTGTATTGAAGTAAATTGTGTTAACAATTTTGAGGTTATATCAAATATTGTTTTCATTCCTAAAATATAGTCCAAGTTCTATTTTCATCCTTAAATTTTTAAAAATTTTATATAATTAAGTCCTAAAAATTTAAGATGTTATACATTTCGTTCCTAAATATTTTATTTCAAAAACTAAAAATTTTGTGCAATTGGATTTCTTGTTTGTTCCTATGAAATAGAAGGCAAGATTCAGATTTACAAAGAACCACCAAATTTCTCAAGAGCTTGTGTGCCTAGCTAAGGAAGCCCCTTGTTTCATTTTGGTTGTAACTTCTCTTTTGTATACCTTCACTAATTATTCACAAGTGCTTGAAATTAAATTCAAAAATCTCTTTATATATTTTATGCTTTTTTGTCCAATCCAAATGTATTTTGCTCTTAAATATAATTGGTATGTCGTATACCTTGAAGATGTGCCAATAATGCACAATACAACTAGAATTGTTATATTTAAGACATAATAATATAATATGATCCAAACCAATGGTAGGCTCATGCACTTTTAAAATAAGCAAATCCATATTGAGATAGTTTATTAAAAAAAAAAAATTGTTTTAGTTTATGGTTAGCCTAGGGTTAGTTTAGGGTTCTCTAGTAGATAAATCTTATATTATAATTACTAGCTTGTAATCCTATATATATGCATGGATACACTTAAAGATATACAATAAGATGCATAATATAACTCCTATATATAATTTAAATACTATTGATAGTCATTTTTATATTTTGTTAACTCATAAAAAAATTTTGTAAGAATATTATTAGGTATAAAATATAAATTGTTCGTGTTTTTTTTTTTTAAAAAAAATTTATTGTGAAGCACATTTTTTTTTTTTACGATTTATTTATTCTAGACTTTTTGGTTTTTGTACTTAATAGCTCACTTGGATGAATATTTATGATATGGTCCCACATTTAATTTTAAAATTAAGAAATAAAACTCTTTAAGAATAAATAATTTAAGACATATGGCGCAAAATTAGAATTCCAATTTGAAATTCTAATTTGAATTTCTCTCAGCTTCACCTATATATATATATATATATATATAGATTATATCACAAGAGCTTAATAGGACAAAATTGGGAAATGCCCTGTTTGGGCAAAAATAGCAGCTTTCTGCCCTTTTTTGCAAACTATTTA
>NW_027070094.1:0-23510 GCF_002906115.3 Quercus suber
TTTTTTTTTTTTTGCTCTTCCTATATTTGTAGTATATATCTGAATAGGATTTTGTTTGTTTCTTTGTGTTGTGTTTGATATTGCTTCTTAGTCACATTCATTTGTGATATATGCTGTTCTTGCCGCATCCATCATAAGCAAGTCCAGGAAAGGTGAGTTCTTTGCTTGTCACTTGCACTTTTTCTTTGAGTTTAGTAATAAAAAATCTTTGATTCCCTTGCTATCAATCTCAACAACCATCCCCATGATCAACAGTCTTGCTATGATGCATCTAACAAAATTTATTGAATTTATTTTTGCCTTTTTTTTTTTGAGGCTTTGAAGATTGCATGTTTCCTTGATGCTCGCTTTATTTCAAAGTCATGCTATTCTTTTCACCTCATTTCTATATTCAATTTTCATTTGTGTGTGTATGATATTAATAACCAAAAGATGGAATTCCAATTTCTGCAATAGTCTATGATAGACAAGAAGCATACTAGACTACTAAAAAATACAATCTCAAAGTTTTAAAACATCAACAAATTCTACAAAAGATGAATGAAGACTAACTAGCAAACATACAATCATACAAAGTTGACAGGAACAGAGATTTAAGACTTATAAAAAAAAAAAAGGAACAGAGATTTAAGTGAAGTCAATAGAAGCTTAATTCCTTCAAAAGTCCCGTATTCCTTCTTAGACTGATCAGACTTCCCTCACCAGCAAGCAAACAAATTAACAAGTTTCTTTGTAAAAGCTTCATCCCTTTGAATGAAAGCTATTAACTCTTTTTTATTAGACCATACATTTTGTCGTGAACAACAGCATCTTGCATCTTTCTTCTTTGGTCACTCCTTTTTGCTGTCAAGTCTCAGGTGACTGTATCCTACCTTGCTTCTAACAATGTAAAGGTGATTTCATTTGTTGAAGATGCTTCAAGCTTTCTTGATGAATAATCTTCTGCAAGTGGAGTCTTTTCTGTATAAAAACCTGGCTCTCCTGGATTAGGCAATGAATTCCCACTGCTTAACATTAGAACCACGGATGAAATGTTTGGCCTATCTTCTGGTCTTTGTTGTACACATAGTAAGCCCACATGAATGCATCGTAACTCTTCAGATAATGTGCATGAGTCATGTGAGATTAAGAATTCATCTATTAGTTCCATTGGCTTATCTTCAATCCATAGTCTCCATGCCTAAAACAAAAATCAGATATACACTAGAATTACATCAGCAATGTATGACTGAATGATTTCACATGTTAATACTCACTTGAAATGGAGAGTTCATTTCGCAGATAGCATTTTTTGTACAAGTGTGTATCATTTAAAAGTTTTAATAACACTAGATACACCTTTAAGGAACCCATTTCCATCATTGCAACCCAATGGAGAGATCCTAATACCACTGAAATAGTGGAATGTCAATGTTAATACTTACATATCCTAGAAGATTAAGGCACTGGCCAGAGTTACAAAATTCCTTGTTCTTCTTCCCACTCATGATCTCTAGTACTAAGACTCCAAAGCTAAAAACATCAGTTTTCACTGAGAAATGTCCACACTCGGCATACTCCGGAGGCCTATAACCACTGTAAAAATAAAAGAAGTAAAAAATTCCCCAAGCATAAACTATAAAAGAAGTTTAAGAATACTCACTATGTTCCAACAATCCTATTCGTATTAGCCTCTGTTTGATCTCCCCCAAATGCTTTAGCTAGGCCAAAGTTAGAAATTTTTGGGTTCATATTATTATCTAGTAGGATATTGCTAGCTTTGAGATCTCTATGGATAATTCTCAATCTAAAGTCTTCATGAAGGTAAAGAAGCCCTCTAACAATGCCACCAATAATGTTGTGGCGCATACACCAATCAAGTAGTTTACTCTTTGTTTGGTCTATCAATTTTCATATTGTTGTTAGTACATACTCAGCTAAAATCTCAACAACATAATTATTCAATAAAAGATGAAATGGCTAAACATGAATGTGCTTGATTCAATGAAGATCAAAGTTCAAACCAAAAATAAATGAGTCCCAAGCTTTTGTTGTGCATGTATTCATAGATCAACAATTTTTCATTTTTTTAAATGTGACAATCGAGCAGCTTCACAAGATTGCAGTGTTGAAGTTTGGAAATTATTATAACTTCGTTTTTGAACTCGTTCAATCCTTGTCCATAATTCTTTGAAAGTCTCTTTACAGCTATTTCTTGCCCCCCAAGCAATATACCCTAAAAAGAGAAGGTTTAGTTAAGTTTGGAAAAGAGAATAGTTCAACTGCTTAGTTGTTATTTACCTTGTATACAGATCCAAAGCGACCTTCTCCTAACTTGTTGCTACTTGCAAAGTTATCAGTGGCATTAGATATGATTGTCAAATCAAATATCGGTGACTCCATATCTTCCTTCTTGTCTTCATTGTTAAAATCATTTTGGCATCTTATATTCATTCCTGAAATTGTGAGGGAGTCATTGAGCACAATTAACTTCTACAATTCTATTGTTAAAAGAAAATTGTTGACCACCATATCTAATGTTTCTTCTCAATTTAAAGACTTCAAATTCAAATTACTTAGCTAAAAATCTATTATTATACATAAGAAATTATCAAAATCCATGTCTTATAAATTACCTTCCTTTCTTAGTTTCATCCTCCGTACACATGAGACCAGCCCCAGTACTAGCATTACCATGAATATTATTGCACTGCATACTATGATTATTACTTGATTTTTATGGCCAAAGTGCCTGTTCTTCTCAACATGATCTGAAAGATCAAAAGTAGAGTCAACAATCATATTTTTTTACTATATAATATGCCATAATAATTTTCCTCTATTTTCTTTTATATATTTTTTATGATGTGCCATATGAATTTTTCTCCTGTTAATGTTAAGCTTCTAAGATGCATGGTAAAACTTGTTTGACATTTTATGAAACTTTTGATGACATCAATAGAGCAGATAATGTAAATAATTTTAATACCCACTATAGTATGTGCCACATGAAGAAAGAAGAAAATATTAATATAGTCTGGCACATGAGGAAAGAAGAAAATGTTAAGATTGGAAACGTAAAGGAATTTTTTTTTTTTTTTTTTTTATTGAGAATCACATAAAGGACATTCACTTGGCACAATTATAAGACATTTTTTTTAACATATTAAATGATAATATAATATGTGATTTTATTATGATTGTACCATAATAAATGTTGTTTGTAGTGGACAAAGGTGAAAGGTTTTTTTTTTTTTTTTTTTTTTTTATAATTCAATAGTTGTAATAGGGGAATAGATATTTTACCCTAAATGTCTATGTTGGAAACATTGGGAGGTGTCAGTTGAGCTATAAGGCTTTTGGTGATATAGATGAAATAATTTATTTCAATCACAACAATATATTAGTAGTAAGGAGGATACCTAGTACTAAAGCAGCCAACGAATATAGAGTCTTGCCCACCCATTGGAGTACTACTAAATCAACCAAATTAGCAAACCAAAGCAAGCAGCCAAAAATCTCCCAACTTTTTGTGTGATCCATCCATCTAAAGCCTTGCCCAATGCCTAATGGGTTAACACATACTTGAGAAGACAAATTGCTTCGAAGTTAGAAGTTTATACTCATAATACATATTTTTCTCATGATAAATTGCTAATTGTCGCAAGAACCTAACTCATTATCAAGAAATAGAGAATCTAATTATATAATCATTATTATAAATTCCTCAAAAAATAATTATTTAAAACTCCTTATAAGGAGAACTAGAGTTCAAATCTCTTCTCTCTTCTATTGTTGTAATTATTGAATTAAAAAATAAATAATAATTGGAGTTCAAATAATTATTGAATATAAAAAATAAATAAAATAAAATAAAAACCTCCCAAGTGTGGGCATAGATTAGTCTTAATAATCGGATCCTAACACATGAGAATTTATCTTTTTAATAAGAGGTAGAGCAGAGACACTATATATCATGATAAATTGTCAATTGTTCCAAAAATTTAACCATGGCCACTCCGTAGAATAAAGGCCATTCCAAGACCTTCCTCTGGTCTTTATTGTGTTTCCTTTCATGGCAACTACTATTTGCGCGAGCCCTCAACGATCTACCCCTCCTGAAAATTCACCTTGGGCAGGATTATTCATGCCCTTCCAAGATGTTATATACCTATCCAAACCTAAGTCCCAGCCAATCTTCATTTCCGGTAGAAATGTGTCGCAAGGATAATCAAAACTCTGCCACAAAAACTTCTCTTGGTCACTAATATTTTCATCTTTCACAACAAGATTTCCTGAATCCAAGAGCTTTGCAGTTGGACTATTTTTCTTATTCCCTGCAGTTCTTGGTGTATTATTGGATGACCAAACAGTAGTATTTGCTGTGCTGTCAAGGACAAGAATTCCTTAATCAGTAACCTTTAAAACTCTTTTTTTTTTCTTTTTTTTTTGAGAAAAAAAATAACCTTTAAACTCCAGAGTGATTTTCCAGAGGAGTTTCTCAGGCTACCCAGACAACTGTCCCCTTAGATACCACGTACCATATTCCACATATCGGCTTTTCAACCTACCAGGGCTGAAGAATCTAATTCAAAGTTTCCACCAGCTGAAACTAGAGTTTCACCATCTATGATGGATTGATTTGGAGTGATAGCGTCTGGTGTACTGGAGGTTATTAAGAAGGGGAGTAAGAAAGTGTATACAAAGAGAACTGGAAAGGCTTTCATTGATTTTCAACTGGTGTATCAACTAACCATGCAAGTGAGTTTACAAGGCTTATTCCCTCGGTTCTCTTTGCCCGACACAACATATAAGAGCGATGCATTCTTATATTTGAATGGTAGTTCTGGATTAATATATGTATTTGATTAGTAATTGACTTTTTTCCCCAAACCAATGAAAAGAGTCTCGTAAAGAAAAGAAAAGAAAATTGTAACTTTAATGATGGAAGGGTGATACGTCCTCTTTCAAGTTTTAAGTTTTAACATTACATTTCAGGGTAGAAAGATTTTTTTTTTTTTTTTTTTCCTTTTTTATCAAGTTGGCATGGAAAAAACGAAGTTTACATGTCAGTAGCCAGTAGGTTTATATGTAAGACCGAGTAAACTTGAATAAAACCAACTGGTTGGATTTATCCCAACAAAAATAGTTATCAGAATCATGTTTCGTGAATGAACCGACGGCTAATTCCCATAACTCTCTCTTCAGTGAGACTAGTAGTTGACCGTAGTGTTTCCATCAAAAAAAAGGTTGACCTTAGTGTACTTCACACAAGAATTTTTATATAGATTAGAGTCTCTTCTTGTACTTGATGTGCTTACAAGTCTTTGCCTACTATCGTGATGACAATGGATAATACCAAATATACCACTAGGGTCTTGATAAATTTATCATCATGGGCACAAAAGATTCGTTAAAACACTATTATTCGAACCACTTAATTTCTACCAAGCATTATATAAAATGACATGAGAACTCTTACTACCAAGCCACGTATAAGAGGTTGTTTGGATGAATTTTTTCATCACTCAATTTCCGTCACTCGATTTCCATCACTCATCACTCATCACTCATAACTCATAACTCATCACTCATCACTCATTACTTAATTTTCACACCCGTTTGGCACCATCACTCATTTTTCATCACTCAATATTTTTCACATTATTTGTGGGTCCCATGGCCTGTCACCCGAAGCGGTTTTTTTTTTTTTTTTTTTTTTTTTTTTTTTTTTTTTTTTTCAGTACCCATACTCACTGAAGCCAGTGAAAAAAAAAATCCCAAAACAGACCGAACCAAAAAAAAAAGCCGAACCAGTGAAAGAAAGAAAAAAAACCCAGAACAGACCGAACCAAAAAAAAAAAAGAACAAACCGAACCAGTGAAAGAAGAATAAGAAAGAAAGAAAGAAAGAAATGAAGGAACCGAACAGCCAACAAGAGAAGAAAAAAAAAAAAGAACAGACCGCAGAAAGAAAAAGAAGAAAAAAAAAGAACTAGACCCAGAAAGTGAAGAAAAGAAAAGAAAGAAGAAAAAAGAAGAAGAAGAAGAAGAGGAAGAGCAGACAGTCCAAACCCGTGAAAGACAAACAAAAGAAGAAAAAAAAAAAAAAAAAAAGAGATAAAGAGGGAGCAAAAATCTGACTGTGGGACCGGATTTGTAATAGTATCTACAAGTTTGCCATTGAAAACTAAAAACAGCCAAAAGTTGTTTTCAGTTTCACAACTCATAACACAAAAAGTAGAGAATTGAGTATTGGAATAAAGTTATGGAAATAGAGTATTGGTGCAGGCAAACGAGTATTTTACTATGGGTCCCACCATTTTTGAAAATTGAGTTATAAAACTGAGAATTGAGTCATGAAAATTGTCAATCCAAACAGCCTCTAAGTGTTTAATTGCTATTTGAAATTTCTTTCTGAACACTCATCTTATTTGGAATCTTGGATTTTATGTCTCTAAAAAGTCAAACATTCTTTTAATATTTTCAATAATCGAAGTTAACAAATTTTGAAAATTTAATCAACCAACCCACCTGTTAAAAGAAAAGAAAAGTTTCTCCAAATGTTGCCATCATATTTTTAAAATGTTATATATGTTTCAAATTTAATTCTTTGATTTCTTTAATTTCTTTTCATTGAATACAACATTTATTTTATGTGGCGTTTGGTACAAGAGAATTCACGTTACCCTGACATCTAGATTCCTAAAAATGTGATTCCTTACAATTTGGATACCTAGGAATATAACTTTCCTATGTTTGGTTTCATTGAGAATTTCTTAAGATTCCTAGGAATGTGAGATAATAATGTTTGGTTTATTCGCAGAAATCTTAAATGAATTATTTATTTTTTCCATTCTATCCTTTGATTTGAATGTAAACTACCAAGTCCTTTTAAAAAATCTTCCTCTAAATAAATAATGAAAAACAACAATATAAACTATTAATAATTTGTTAAGCAAGCACACACAAACAGGAAAGTGAATACCTGGCAATAATGGAGGTTCTCCTTCAAACTTTTTTTTTTCCAACGTTAAACCTAAATAGACTTTGTTAAGAATATATCAATAAGATTGTCTATCCTATTTATTTTATTTTGCGGGAAAAGATAAAGAAGAGAAAAGATATTGATGATTTGTTTTAATTTATATTTTATCTTAAAAATGGTTAAAATTGTCAATTTATAAAAATACAATTTCTTTTAAGTTTAGGAATCTGAAAAATATGTATTATTTGACATGTGATGTAATTCCTAAAACATAATTCTTCCATACCCTACATCTGAACGCACAACACACCATCTACCATTTTTTGTGTGTGTGTTTGTGTTTGGGGGGGGGGGGGGGGTGGGGAGGTGGAGAGAAGAAATATGAGGAAGAAGAAAAAAATGTGAATGTAAATAAAAAGTTATTTAAACTAAGCTCTACTTACAAAATGTTAGACTAGGCTACTCATGATTTCGAGCCAATCTTCTTTCTTCTCCATTTTGTGGAACCAACTTAACCTATTATTTTCCCTCAAAAAGAATTAACCTATTATTAAATTGGATTACACTTATTTGATTATTGAATTATTCCAATTGAAATTTTTATATTAGCATTTTTAACATCTAATTTTTGAATAATGAACTACTTATTGGCCTCAACTATGCCTTTCCTCACCTATGACCTTTTGGTGCGTGGAACACAAACAAAAGATCCGCTATTTGAGGACCAATATACTAGAGAGAAAATAATTGCCATTTTTTACCACTGTACACCTTGACTTGATAGATAACTCCAAAGTATAAATTCTTGTGGAGTGAGGGAGGGTAATGGTGAAGGTTTAAGTCTCTATGAGGGAATTTCACAAACATATATGCACTTTTTTTTAGAGATTAAGTTAGAGTAAAATTTTATCTTAGATAAATAAATAAATAAATTATATATATATATATATATAGACACACACACACTAAGAGAGAGAAAGTAAGAGAAAGTAAGAAATAATGTATTTCTTAATATAATACTATAATTTCATAATTGTTTAAGCATTGATAAATTTAATACTCCCTCTGTACCCGAATGTTGGTCATGTTTAGAAAATTCAATTTTTTAAGAAAACATTAATGTATGTCTATCAGTTAAAAATGTACAAATTATCAAAATCGTCCTCATTAATTTAAATTATATAGAAAGAACGACTTTGTCTTTTTAAATAAAGTAAAATGTAAGATAGGAAAGAGGACTTCATTACTGGACACCCCAAAATAGAATGGAGAACTTACAATTTGGGATGGAGAGAGTAAATTTGAACACCGGTCTTTTATTCGATGACAAAAAAATTTACCAATTGAACCAATTAGAATTTATCTACCTTTTAGAATTAGATTTCTTAGATTGAGAAGATTAAAATTATCTAATCCAAATTAGTCTTTAGAATATGTAGCCCAAAATGCTGGCCCAAGAAATTGCAACCATTTCGGTACTGGGCCTAGAAAAAAAGCCCATAAAACCAAACTACTATCTTCCTCCTTTCCTAAAAATTTCCCACTTGTTTTTGTTGTCATTATCTCATCCCAGCCTCTCACTGTGTAAGACAGCAAGAGAATTAGAATTTGGATCAAGCTGGTTAAGCTCTCTTTCTCAAATCAAATCTCAGCCACCTATCTCTCTGAATTTTCTCTCTTTTTCCTCAGTGTTCTCTTCGTAAGTGCTAAAAATTAAAGGTCCTCAGGTACCAATAGAATTGACATAGCTTCCTTGAATGTAGGAAAAGTTTAAAGATTATAATCATGAACATGATTCTGTATCGACAATTCTCTATGAGTTTCGTTAGTACAAAGTTCTTACCGAGCCTCCAATAATGTAATTGTTATTTCATTGGTCGAAAATAATTCCTGCGTACTTGAGAAACAATGTGCTTCATTTGAATCTTTTTCCAAGAAAAAACCAGGTTGTTTGGGCTGAGGCAATGCACCCTCACTGCCCAACATCACAATCACAAATGACATGCTTGGCCTATCCTCAGGACACTGTTGCAAGCATAAGAGGCTAATGTGGATGCAACGTAGAACCTCTGACAATGTGGACGATTGTCTGAAGCATTCATCAATCAATTCTAATGGCCTTCCCTCATTCCACAGTCTCCAAGCCTAAAAATTTAAAACAATTCTGTTAGGGGCACCAATTATTCATCGACTTTTTCATTGTTACTGAAATAGTCAAACAACTTGTTAAGAAAATTGGGTGTCTATAGACTTAGAATATAAAAGCATGATTTATCATTCATTTGTCCAACATATCTAGATAAGAAATCAAGTATTTGAAACTTACATATCCAATAAGGTTAAGGTTGTGGTTTGGATGAAAAAGCCCTCCACTTTTCTTCCCGCATATGATCTCAAGCAACAAAATCCCAAAGCTAAAGACATCAGATTTTGTCGAAAATATCCCATCAAAAGCGTATTCCGGTGCCATATAACCACTACAGGATATCACTAGTGTTACGTGAGAAAGACTAATTAGGAAAGAAAGTAGATTTACATTAGAAGCATGTCAAGATATACTTACCAAGTTCCCATTACTCTATTTGTGTTTCCTTCTAACTGATCTCCTCCAAAAGTTCTAGCTGCTCCAAAGTCTGAAATTTTAGGATTCATCTCAATATCAAGTAAAACATTACTTGCTTTGAGATCTCTATGTATGATTCTCAATCTCGAATCTTGATGAAGATATTGAAGCCCCCGAGCAATTCCACATATAATATTGAAGCGCATGGACCAATCTAACCATGTACGTTTTGTTTGATCTAGTAAGTTTCAAAATCAAGTTAATTATATAACCCTAAATTTCAGCCAAAATTGGAAATTTTCTATATTTTATGAAATATTGATAACGTAGTTAAACTAGCTCAACCAAATGTATTAGGTTTGTGGACTCAAACCAAAAATGAAGGAGTCTAGACTTTTATTGGGCATGTATTCATAAACCAAAATTTTCTCTTCTCCTTGAATGCAACAGGCTACAAGCTTTACAAGATTCCGGTGCTGAAGCTTGGCTATCAATCTCACTTCATTCTTGAACTCATTCAATCCTTGTCCAGAACTCCTTGAAAGCCTCTTGATAGCTATTTCTTGTCCATCTTCTAATATACCCTGAAATTCTCATATGCAAAAAGATTGCTAAAATCTGAAACAGAAGCATAATAAAAGATGGTCTCATCATCTATCATTGTTTTTGTACAAGCATATCACAAGTTTACCTTGTAAACAGGTCCAAAACCACCTTCACCAAGCTTGTTGTTGGGTGCAAAGTTGTCAGTGGCACCAACTATTGTGGATAGGTCTAAGAAAGGGAGCTCAAGGTCTTCCTTTTGACCTTCATTGTTTTGATGACTGATAATTCCATTTGACTCCTTTTTAACTGAAATAGAAAAGAAATTTAGAAAACAAAAACAAAAGGAAAGAACTGAGTTATGAAGGAAACATGAAGTAATATATTAAGAATGACTGGGTTTAGTTGAGCTGCAATAATCACCAAAATCTCGGATTACTAAATTTCTATCATAGCAGCAGTGATAATGACTTATAAATGCAGATACTTTCTGCCAAATAGATACTATCCAACTTGAACATTGAAATTAAAATGAAACAAAATCTAATACATAGCGATATGAGCAGAGTTATGCTTATATAGTGATTTAAAGGAAATCAAAGTACTATTAACCAAAAAAAAAAAACTATGCTAATCAAACTTGAAAAGCTTTAAAATTCAACTTGTACCAATGAAGACCAGGCCTAATATGCATCTGTTAAGATCAAAGAGAGGTGTAGCTGGATTCGAGGTCAGCTGGGCCTCTAAAGAAGAATTTTAGAGATTTAGAGAGAGAGAGAAACTGAAATGAGTTCATTTTTACTAACTCAATACAACAGTAATAGGGCTTCCTAAGTCACAGATGAAAGATGTAATTTTTGTTGTGGTGGATAGGCGTAATAAATTTGTCCACTTCATGCCCTTGGCTCATCCTTATACTACTTCCAAAGTTGCTATTCTTTTCTTGCAAAATGTGTTCAAGTTACATGGCCTGCCTTCTTCAATAGTGAGTAATAGGGATCCTGTGTTTACCTCTCATTTTTGGCAAGAACTGATGAAGTTACAAGGAGTTCAGCTTGCTATGTCATCAGCTTATCATCCACCAATTGATGGCCAAACTGAAGTAGTTGACAAGAGTCTTGAGTTACGAGCCTTTGCAGCTGACAGACCTACTATTTGGGTGGAATGGTTGCCCTTGGCAGAGTTTTGGTTCAATACTAATTTCCACGTTTCTATTAAGATGACCCCATTTGAGGCTCTTTATGGCTACCCTCTCCCCAGATTGTTCGATTACATACCTGGTATAACTAAGGTTGACAGTGTGGATGTTCATTTGAAATCTCGACAGTGAGTCTCGACAGCAACTCACTGCTCTGTTAAAGCACAATTTGTTGGCAACTCAAGAGAGAATGAAATTGTTTACTGATAAGCATAGAACTGAAAGGGAGTTTGCAGTGGGGGATTGGGTCTATCTTAGGTTACAACCTTAAAGATTAAAGATCGATGAAACAAAGGCATTTGGGAAAATTATCTCCTAGATACTATAGGCCATTCCAGATTTTATAGAAGATTGGTCAAGTGTCTTACAAATTAGACTTGCCTCCAGACTCAAGACTTCATCCCATCTTCCATGTCTCTTGTCTCAAGCTTAGATTGGGCCAACATGTTGTACCAATTCCATCCTTACCACCTATGGATTTAGATGGCA
Organism: Quercus suber; assembly: GCF_002906115.3. Lineage (NCBI taxonomy): Eukaryota > Viridiplantae > Streptophyta > Magnoliopsida > Fagales > Fagaceae > Quercus > Quercus suber. Next base: position 11,760 of record NW_027070094.1, read on the forward strand.
TTCTTAATCTAGAACCTATAGCTATTTTGCAGGACAAAACTCAGCAGCTAAAAAGTACGAACATCACTCAAGTTTTTGTCCAATGGCAAGGAGAAAGTTAGGATGATGTTACGTGGGAAAATCTACATTTGCTTTGGAAACAATTCCCTCACCTTGTGAGCAAGGTGCTTTAATGGGGAAGGTATTGTCAAGATTGTAGAGTGTATTGCTGATGTAAGCTAGTAGATTGTATTGTACAACTGATGCAAGCTAGAAATATGTTTTTGGTGGTTAGTGCAGCTAGCTACCAGCTGTAGATGGTTATGACAGTTATCAGTTAGAGTAGGATTGATTAAGGAATGTATAAAAAGGGGCATTACTATTGTATTGAGTTAAGCAATAAGAATGAACTCATTTCAATTTCTCACTATCTCTCTAATTCTCTAAATCTTCTTTATTTCTCTTTTCTTCTTTGGTGGCCCAACTAACCTCGAATCTAGCTACAACTCTCTTGGTAGCTCATTGAGTGTGAGATCAAATGAGTTGCGGCTTTATGGTCGGATCTCAGAAAGGGCGACCTAGAGGCTAGATTAAAATAATTGATAGGTTAGTAGAGCCACCAAAAGAGAAAGGGCTACCATCGGATCAGTGTCGCTAAAGTGAGCCGTCATGGACGTCGGCTGCAAAGCATGGTGATATGTTATAATCCTAGTGTCCCACATGGATTAAATATAAGTTTAATTTATAAGCTCTTGGGCATCCTTCCCTTGCAAGCCGGTTTTCAAGGGTGAGTTCTTCCCATGGATTTGTAACATTTGATATAAGAGTCAACCATCACTAGAGTAATTGATTGTAGCTCATCGAGTAATCGCGAGAAGTTCTACTACCAGAAGTTCTACCGATGGGTTTGTAATAGCATCTTGCTAATTTAACCATTCCAACAAATATATACTAATATGAGCACCTTGGCCTATTTATTCAAGAATGTCCACTTGGAAGTTGGAACCCAATAATTTTTTTTTTTCCTTTGGCTAAGTAATTAAGGAGAACGCAATGAGTGGATGAAGGCCTTATAGGTGTAAGCAATGATAACTCAGTGTCAAAGTAAAGTTATTTTACCTTTTAATTTTGTCCCGATTCTGCAAATATAAAAGCCAACTAAGAGTGTTCCAGAAACTACAGCAACGGCAGCAACAACTATCACTGCAATCTTGATCTTGGGACCATGTTTTTCCTCTTCATAATTGAATTTAATGAAGCAACAGAAATATAGTTAGAATACAGCTAAAAGATATGAAAAAGCAAGGGAAGCATTAAACATAATAAATTTAAAAAAATTAAGCTATTACAAAATGGTGAATTACAAAGCTTAAGCTTAATTATTTAACCATTATTCGAACGCTTCCCGTCACATATGGGTCCAACACTTGAGAATTTTAACTTTTAAATATAAAATAGAGTGGAGATAAGGTTCAGACTCAATTTCATTTACTCTAATATTATGATAAATTACTGATTGTCCCAAAAGTTTAAGCTACTACAAAATAATAAAATTTAATCATTAAGTCATAATTCTAACAAAACAAGCAAATAAGAAACAGAATGCAAAGCATACTGGAAACAGTAATTTAAATCCAAAAAAAAAAAAAAACCCACACCTTGTAGCTCTGAAGCTGACATTCTGATATATAAATCTTGCCCACCTGCCGGAAATTGTCTAATATCCATTAAATCACCAGACCAGATGGCGCAGCCACTACCTCCTCTTCTGATATCCGAGTTTGTATAAGCCATACAGGTGCAGTTGTTCAAGCATTTGACCCTGCATTCATCAAGGCTCATACTTTTGTTCTCCCAAGAATATGTAGTATCTGGCAATTTCAAGTCAACAAATTTAACAAACCCATCTGTATGGCAGCTCAATGGTTTATTGCGTACACAACCTTGAGACCACTCCATTAAGTTCCACAATTCTGGTGATTTAGGCTTGAATGCTTTTAGACATTGGCAGACCGGTGATGCAGTAACGACACAATTTCCATTGGCTCCACAAAGTCCATAACTGTCACAGTAGTCCCCAGGTCTTGATGAATAAGCCTTCCAAATTTTCTCAGCTTCAATCCATGTATAGCGATTCCAGGTATGGGTGGTTTGGTTCACCACTACTCTTGAGATTACGGACTTATTTTTGAGGGTGTACGTGTAGTACACTTCATCCTCATTAGAGACAAAGCTGTAATCAAAAACTGGATTGGGGTTTAAATCTGGTGCACCACTGAACCTAAGGCCATTCCATGGACCAAGACGATAGAACTTTTTGTTACCCTTCCAAGTATAAACTTCAGGGTATGAATGAATTCCCACTTCTAACATACCACAAGTAAAATCTCCAGGAGATGCATCATCTGGTTTCTTCCATGCTGTTAAAAACCGGTTAACACCTTTCTTTAAGTCCCATCCCAACTTCATTCCTGGTAAAAATGTATCAGTCGGATAGTCGAAACTTTCCCACAAAGAGATTCTTGAATTTTCATCTTTCTCATCTGTTACTGTTAGTACAAGATTTCCAGAGTCTAAGAGCTTTAACACTGGATTCTTGGCTTGTCTTTGTGGACTTGTTGACCAAACAACACTCTTATTCTGACTCATAACCACAACACTGCCTGTACTACTGTTTATCATCAACAAGCCAGAGTCATTGATCGGTTTGAGTCGATTTGCAACCCAAACAATAGTTTTCACTGGGATATTCTTGTACCATATTCCCAGGTAGCGATTGTTGGAACTACTGGGACTGAAGAAACCCAGTTCGAAGTTTCCATTTTTGGAAACTAAGGTGTTTGCTTCACTGATAAATTGGGATGTATTGATGCTATCTAGTGCAAAGGACACTTTGGAGGATAAAAATAGTAAATAAGGATGGACAAGAATAAAGAAAATAGTGCCCATTGGTTTCTAGTTTAAGACTACCTTGCTCATCACTCACAATTTTAACTTAAACCTATATGTTGGACACCAAAAACAGCATAGATCGTTGACACTACAACGGCTGACTTGTATTCCACATATACACATACACATACACACGACCAATTTAGTGTACTGGAGTATTAGACCAAAGCTTTGCTCCACAGAAAAAGTGTAAAGGGATTGAACGAAAATGTGAAAAGTTTTCCACATTTTAACCGCGTGCACTGACTTCTCATGCATCAGAATTCCATGGTCCACACGGAAAATTAATGGCATTTTATCTTCAAATGAAACTGTAACCACGTGCACTGACTTCTCATAGCATCAGAATTCCATGGTCCACACGGAAAATTAATGGCATTTTATCTTCAAATGAAACTGTAACCACGTGCACTGACTTCTCATGCATCAGAATTCCATGGTCCACACGGAAAATTAATGGCATTTTATCTTCAAATGAAACTGGAGAGGTGACCTTACTGCAAGAAATTATAAGATTCACATAGTGAATAAGTGATGTAGTCCACCATTTTATTAAAAAACTTACACTTGTTTAAAATTGTTAGTTAGAAAATTTTTTTAAACAGAGAAATTAGTTACTGACTCATCAATTTTAAATAAATTGAAATTTTTTAGTGAAATAATGAACAAATGACATGGTCTACTAGAGAACTTTATAATTTCTCCTTTACTGCCTTGTCTCATTAGATTGTAAGGGAAAATGCATACTCTTTGAAAAAAGATGTCCATCGCTGTCGTAATATACTTGCCTTGACTTTGGAAATCAAAGTCCGTTACTTTGCTTACTTGGTATTGGAAACCAAGTCACACGCGTTGCTTGTTTTGCCGTGAACAAGAAGGACTAGTAAACCAAGTTCCACTTGGTTTAGGACTTGACTTTGGAAATCAAAGTCCGTTACTTTGCTTACTTGGTATTGGAAACCAAGTCACACGCGTTGCTTGTTTTGCCGTGAACAAGAAGGACTAGTAAACCAAGTTCCACTTGGTTTAGGAATTGAACTATCCGACCTTAATAGCATCTCCAATAAAGTAGGTAAAACCAAAATACTCTCCATTGTAAAGAGTGTAACCAAGGAAAAATGACTCCAACGGTCTCTCTCAAACCTGATGGGCTATTGTAGATTAGCAACTGATTTTTTTTCATTAAAAAATTTCAGCAACTAATATTTTATCACTTCTTTCTATTTCTTCTTTGATTTTTTTTTTTTTTTCTCCCTACCTCTTTCTTGATAAAAGTGAGAAGAGTCAGCTAGGATGTTATTTGATGAGTGGATGCCAACTGCTGACCTAGCATTTTCTTCAATGGTAATCTTGTGGAAATTTAGACTATGTACTAAGCTAAGTCCATCTCTAAGTCCTAAGTTTCAGTTGTCATAAGTGAGCTAGTCTCCTATTCTCCAAAGCCCTAGTGCCCTTGCAATGAAAATAAATTTTTTTTAAATAATTAGGCCCAAATTATAAATGAGGTCTAATTGTGTAATCATAGGAGTTCTTGAGAGAGACGTTAAAAACTATTTACCAGATATAAATTGAAGCTATCTCTTGATGTGCAACTCGTACCAGCTATATAAACATTTTCCATAGGCCGATAGGCGTAATTATCCCATCCGGACTTAAGTTCTTTAAAGCAATCTTCTTTAGCACTTAAACCTTCTGATAAAATGGTAGGTCCGGATTTTTATATATATTGGGCTCCGCAAAGCAGCTTCTAAATTGCGTGATAAGTGCATGAGGTCCTGGGTTTTCTACGTTTGTATGACCGTAACACCTTTCAACCCGTTCTCTAAGGCAAACATGCATTGGTTCTAGTATATTATCAAGTTTGGAGGAATAAGGAAGCGAGATTGGAACTAAAGAATGATGGAAGGATGCAGTGGTAATGTCATTGGCTGGAACTTCCACTAGAAAAAAGAAAGCCCAATGCATCATCACCACCATAAGTTTGTTTAAATTCCATTGTCTGTGATTTTCTCTCAGTCTAGATTTTATTTTTGAGCAAGTTAGACTCAAAACAAAAGTCACAACTTGAATGTTGATGTCTATATATATACGACTAAATGTCTATATGCATTTAAAATAAAGGAAATTTAGTCTATAAATTTGTTTATATTTGAAATATCGTTGTTCATAGAATTGTTCAAGAATTTAAACTTTTTGGAAACATGATCATTTTTAAGTTCCATGGCTCTCAAATTTAAGTAAGGTCTTTCGGCTAACGTTACAAGGTTTTATAATTATTTTTCTATTAACATGTGTTTTTTCACAAAAGTGAAGTATCTTGTAAGAGTGTAATTATTCTTTTTTTTAATAAATGAAAACGTGAGAATGCATGATCCAATAGTTATAATATAATAGATTAATGCACCAATTTGAAGATTTTTACGGAAGAAATTGATTTGAAATACTTTATAAACAAGTCAAATTAGAGTATGTGGAGTTCAAAACATCCTACTATTCATTAACAAAAAAATGATATATGTTGAAGTTACCATTAATAAGCTTGTCCTTATGGAGAATAAAATATAAAGGAAAAAAATTGAATTGTTGCAAAAGACAAAAATTGAATTGTCGCAAGTTAGACTCAACACAAAAGTCACAACTTGAATGTTGATGTCTATAAATATATGACTAAATGACTATCTGCATTTAAAATAAAGGAAATTTAGTCTATAAATTTGTTTATATTTGAAATATTATTGTTCATAGAATTGTTCTAGAATTTAGACTTTTTGGAAACATGATCATTTTTAAGTCCCATGGCTCTCAAATTTAAGTAATGTCTTTTGGCTAACATTACAAGGTTTTGTAATTATTTTTCTATTAACATGTGTTTTTTCACAAAAGTGAAGTATCTTGTAAGAGTGTAATTTATATAAATATATATATATATATATTATAAATGAAAATGTGAGAATGCATGATCCAATAGTTATAATATAATAGATTAATGCACCAATTTGAAGATTTTTACAAAAGAAATTGATTTGAAATACTTTATAAACATGTCAAATTAGAGTCTGTGGAGTTCAAAACACCCTACTATTCATTAACAGAAAAATGATAAATGTTGAAGTTACTATTAATAAGCTTGTCCTTATGGAGAATAAAACATAAAGGAAAAAATTGAATTGTTGCAAATTATGAAGAGACATTTAATGTGAATCCAATAAAATAAACAAAGTCAATCATTTTTTTTTTATACAAGATAGAATTTCTACTCTAGCCTAATCTAAATGCATATGTGTTTGAAACTCTCTCCTGGATACTTGAACCCCAGCCCTTGCCCCCCACACCCCACAAGCATTTATACTTATAGAGTGACTACTGCACCAAGGGTGCACGGTGGGAAGTCAATCGTGTTAAAATATTTGATTTTGGATGGAAGTATAAATGAAATAAATAAATGCTTAATCAGGGAAAATGCTATGTAGTAAATATTTCTTAAAAAAATGTTTCATTTAAATGGTGAGTTATTTAAAAAGGATAATTTTGATAGAGATAGATTATATGCTAAGTGACTCTTTTCTTTCATCAAAAAATTAAGTCCTTCGGTAATTGTTATGAGCTTTTGAAACAATTATTGTATACTAGTACAGATTTTTTTAAACCAAATGTCACCATATATAGACATATATAATTGCTCTAATTTCAACCTTTTAAAAGCTAAATTGTTTTACATATCTGATAACATGTACTTAATTTTAAGGATTCACTTTAAAAGCAATTGGGATGCACATTTTAAAAAACAAAATATGATATAAATATATATATATATATATGTGTGTGTGTGTGTGTGTGTGTGGACCTGGTTTGAACTCCTAGCCCAAAAGGTGTATGGACTCAAGCCCAAAAAGTCCAAAACAATAAATTTGTAAAGAATGAGTTGGAAAATGGGCTCTAATGAATTAAGTAACAAGCCAATGGATTTTGATGACAAAGAAAGAAAGATAATAGGCGTTTACTACAAAAAACATCATCTGCCAAATCCGAGGAGACTGATTCTTTTTATATTGCTTGTGAAGCTTTATTTCAGAGCTAGTTTTAGGTTGCTACAGTGTTTCTTTCTTAATTTTCCAATCCCCCACTCATAAAGGGTCTCTTACATTATATAGGTCCCTTTGGATCATCTTGTTCCTATACTTGTTGATCATTTGAGCCCTTACTTAAGTGCATGTCCCATCAAACACCCCTTTGGGCTTTCTGTGAGTTGTGATAGCCAAGGCAACACTATTCAGAGATCTTCTCCACATAAATGTGGCCAGAAGAGTAGCTGCAGTGCATTTAATGCGATGGTAACAACTTTCTTTTAGATATTTCTGAGCTCCCAGCCCTATGGTACGCTCGAGATACACGTCTCTATCATTGGAGTACCCTGAAAGATTTGCCTTGATCAATAGGGTCAACATCTGATCTATGTTTAGCCCATCCGAGGAGATACTTATCCTTGGACCACCTTCCTATTCGCATTTGGCTCATTAAGTCCTGAGTTTGAACCACTCATTACCATGTAAATCTCCTCAGACTACTCATGCTCTCAGCCAAGGCCCAAGGCCCAATATGTGTTTTGGACCTTTGACCCTACAATAGCCCCTTAAAACTTCGGTTTTTCCCTCTCATCCAAGGAGAAAAAGTGGGGTTTTGATTTTTAAGAGACAAAACCATTCATTTCTTTGGTTCACACGTGCAGAATTACCATTTTGCGCGTCCCATGATTGTTATTGTCGCTTCGAAGCCCGCAATGCGTCATTAATTACTCTAGGCGACACATTGTCCCCCGCATCTAACAGTAAGGCACAGATCCAACGGCTGATCTTTCCCTTTGAATTTTGAGCGAGATAACTCCCATTCATATCTACCCTCTATATAAAGCTTTGAGGGAAATCGTTTTCTCCTCATTTTACAAGTCTCCAAGCTTTTAGAGATTCCAAGCATTCAAAATCACAGCGCTCTCTAAGTTCCCAAGCTTCGCCACTCCTTTTCTCTAAGAAATCTTTGGAAGTCTTTCTAAAGGTTTTAGGGACAATCATACATCCTAGTTCTCGTAAGTTTTAGTTCCTTTAAACCTTTCTTTTTGTCCTTGGCCAAACTCCTCGGCCTTCCAGTTCTCACATCTCCATTTATCAACTCTAGTATCTCCATTTATCAACTCTAGTCACATCTTCTTAGGTTATCCACATGGGTAGATTCATAAGCCTGGTAGCCCTGTGTTACTATTCCCCGAAACAGATAGTTTCACACAAAGAGGAGGGGGAAGTCATCATCCCTGCGATAGCCTTCATAAAAGGGGGAATGACTTTCCCCATGGGTAAGATAACACGGGACTACTTGATTAACCATAGGATATGCCCCTCACCAATGCGCACCCAACCTATTTAGGGTCCTGGGTAGCGTTGATACTCTCAACAAGCATTTGGGTCTGCAGCTCACCTGGCACGATGTGGTCCACATGTACGAGTGCCACTCCCAAAAGAACGCGGGATATTATCTTAAGTCCCACTTGGACGTTGTCAGACTAGTATCGTGTCTACCTAAATCGAACAAGGGTATGAGAGACAACTATCTGATAGCTTCGGTAGCATGACATGATGGCCTTCACTGTCCCGTCCGAAAGGGAGTGCCAAGTGGGGTACCCTAGAGTTAGGTCCCTTAGCAAGAAATTTAGATTCTTTAACCATGGCCGTATTTTGCTCCTTTTCGTCTTGTTTTCAATTAATGATGGATTTTGATTTTTTAACCCTATTTTCCTCCTCAGCTATTTTTGCAAATAAAAGGCAAACAGGCCCTAAACTAAGCCTGACCAACGTTGTGGCCCTTAATTTCCTGCTGAGATCCGAGATCTTTGTGAGCAAGGATAGACAGCTGCAAGTCGTCCACCTTATTTTAGATTTCAAGCCCATCTCAGCGATATACCAAGAGATTGGCCATGCTATAAAAGCAGGTGACCCGTGGTTAGCTCAGATTGATGTGTCATCCCCGAACTTTCTCGCCCGAAAAGATCTTCCTCCAGTCATATTGCCCCCTCAACATGCTCTGCCTGTAGCTGTTGCAGTGCCAAGAGAGGAGACTGGTTCTTCACATCTGTCACTCGAAGAGAAGATAGACAAGTTTCATTTTGAGGAAGAGGAGGCCCCAAAGGTTCAAGTAGTTCACATTTTTGACGCCGAGGAGGATAGTGATAGGAACTCAGGTGTTCACACCCCTGTGCTCTTGACTACTCGCCCAAATGACTCCTCCAAGGAAGAGGAAGGAGAGATGGCGTTGAATCGGGAGAATAAGAGCCTCAAAGACCTCATGGCCGCAAGAGGCAAGGCATTAGCTTCGAAGGAAGCCCCCAAGCCCCAAGTTTCACCCAACCTTCCTCCTTCTCCCCCTCCACTTCCCACCAACCTCGGACTGAAGGCCATCTTGGATCTAAAGAAGAAAAGACCACTTCAGGATCCTGAAAAAGGGGAGGTGGGCCTGAGGAAAGGGGCCAAGCAGACCAAGCACGCCAAAGACAAACGGGCTTCCTCCATAGAGAGTAGGGAGGATTCTCAAAGGGCCGACCAGCACGTACTTGGGCCCCGAGGCTGGAGGTTGATGGTACCCCCATCCCTTAGGACACTTCAGTCAGAAACTTCCAAGGAGGGCACTCGGGTTATGTTGCTGAGGCTCTTGAGCAGCCACTTCTCCTGCCAAGAGATATGGATGCTTATAGGTGCTTCAAGCAACCTGAACTCTTCCTGTCCCTGAAAAGGGACCTTGCTATGGTGAGTGACTTGACATTCTTTGAATTAAATGTTCAGTTGCTTTTCTCATTCTTCCTTTTTCTCATGTAGAATCATTCCATTGTTTTTATGCAGGTTGTCCAACAAGTCTTTATGGCCGAGGAGTGGGTTAAGGACACCCACAATCAAGTTAGGGCGGAGGCCCACTCCCGTTCCGAGACTGAGAAAATCTTAGGGGCTCTTAAGGAGGAGCACATTGAGGTGACCAAGAAGCTGACTGCTTTAAAGAGGGAGTGCCTGAATGCCTTCGCTGGCTTGAAAAGCACTAAGACCCAAGCCAAGGACCAGCACAAGCAACTCTACACGACGAAACTTGAGCTAGCTACCCAAAAATAGCAAGTTATAAATCTCATGGCCTAGCTACAGAAGGCCAAGGAGGCAGCCCAACTGGCTAAGGAGGCACTCGAGGCTAAGAAGCAAGCTTCTTATCTGCTTGGCATGGAGGAAACGCAAGTGAGGCTTGCTAAGGAGCTGTCTAAAGTGTGCAAAGATTACTGTAATGTATCATGGGCTAAGGCCCTTGACGTTGCAGGAGTCCCTGCAGACTCAGTCTGGAGGTAGTCTAAGGGCGTATACTACCATCCAAACATCCGTGAAGTTCCAAATGTCGTCCCTTCTCCTCCTACCCATGCTCTAGAGACCTCAATGGGCGTGTGCTAGTTTTGAACTCAATTGTCCTAATAGCTCATAGGATTCTACAAAGCTATGGTCTACATAGTTATAATAACATCCTAATATATTCGAATATCCCTCTCAAATTCAAGATGAAAGTTTGAAGATGTCATGAGTTTGGAATGAAAGTTCTTGTAGAAAGAAATTAACCACGGACCATAAATGACCCAATCAGATGTAGAATGGATTGAGCTTGACATCAATTGAAATGCCCAAGATCATAGTAAATGACAACTATTAATTAATGATGGATGGGGGCCAAAAGATGACTAGTATGGTTGGAGGACAATGCACCATTGACTAGAGGATACCAATAGAAGAACGTTGGCTCAAGGATTGCATATGCATGTAAGACAAACATTGACAATATGGACAACGACAAATAGTGGATTGTCGGCAACAACTCTGATGACCATAAGAGAGTGGCATGGTTGGCTGAACATATCATAAAAAGAAAATGTCACAGGAGATAAAAGATATTGATGAATGAAAGAGTTGTGGTTAGTACTAATTAAAGAAATAGAGAATACAAAATTTTCATTTGGAGACTATAAAGCAAAATTTAATTTGGAGACTATAATAACTTTGATGTGATTATATATATATATATATATATATTTTATAAGCTAATGTTAAGTTCTTTGAAAAATTCAAGGGTCATATTTTTGTGATGATTACTGGGGATTCAAGTTAGTCTAGCATAACTAGAGAACATATTAAACAATGAAAAGAAAAATAAAATCTTAGTAATAATCATTACTTCAGTTCAACTGGAGAACATGTTATGTGCTTCTTTTTTATTTGGTTGCCGACGACCTAGCCGTGGAGGTGGAAAAGCAGTGGAGGAGATAGAGAGAGGAACGTGCAAAGATAAAAAGAAAGAGACATGCGGTGGAGAGAGAAAATCAATTGTATTAATTTTTTTGGGTTTAGAAATATGCATGGAATGTATTAAATAAGGGATAATAAATGAGATTAATTAGAATATTAGCATTAATGATGGTCTTTTTTTAACCGTTGAATCTACTTAAATCCAATGGTTTAAAAAAGGTGTAACTCTTTAGAGTTACACCCTCATTAGAGTTATGCATTTTTTAAACCATTGGATTTAAGTACATCCAACGGTTAAAAAAAGACCATCATTAATGTTAATATTTTAATTAATCTCATTTATTATCCCTATTTAATACATTTCATACATATTTCTAAACCCAAAAAAATTTATACGGATGATTTACTCTCTCCATTGCATGTCTCTTTCTTTTATCTTTGCACGCTCCTTTCTCTATCTCCTCCACGGCTTTTCCACCTCTACGGCTAGGTCGCTAGCAACAACAAACAA